>NC_140542.1:41088627-41388627 GCF_057382185.1 Mchenga conophoros
GTAACCACGGCTACGTTGACTTTTGTGACCATATTTTGACAAAAGACGATAGTTCTAAGATTAGCGAGCTGCGTGGATAAACTGTGCTGGTGCTGCACGTAGACACAAACTAGCAAAAAATACTGACTGTCAAATGATTCAGAACTGTTTCACGAGGTCCCTCAAACTTGGTCTTCATGTTCATGGAATTAGACGGCAGTCAGCCGGCTGTATTGACTCACCTCCCTAACCCTCACTCTATGCTTACCTCTTTTTTATTTAAACACAAAGAAACAGTGTCACTGTGGAGTATTGTTGTGGCATTAATGGTGGATGGGTTTGTCCAGTCGCCCAGTCCTAACTGCCTCCGAGTCATCCAGGTGTCTTCCCTCCAGACAAAAGAAAAGAAACCTGAATAGCCAAATTCTATCAGTCCCACCTGTAGCTCCCCCATGGATCGTGGCACTTGTAATTTCTGGGATTATTTTAGTAGAATTGACAGCAGGCTCCGAGGAAAGGTTATTTTTGACTGCCAGGCCAGCCTGTGTGAGCTATTTACAGGAATAAAGAATAATGCTCAGACTGTTACCTTTACTATTTCACAAAAGCTTAAAAGGTCCATTTCCACAATTTAGACTTTAATTGCAGGAAATGTTATCAAAGAAGTTTCGCAGGAGACGAAGCAAACAAACAAAATCACAAAACAATCATCAAATCACCTGAATACTTATCTGACTAACTCTGAGCTGAGTTTGTTCTTGTCTTTGGTGAGGAGAGCTTGGAGATCGATGAGCACATCCAGATTGTTTTATTTTATTTCTATTTATATAATGTACATAACTCACCCACTTGTATATACTCATTCACTGTATATAGGCTCTTTTTTTCTCTGCACAGAGGAGCGTATCAGGTCACCTTTCACTGCGTGTTACACCTGTATAACTATGCACGGAACAAATAAAGAATCTTGAATCTCAACTAGGCCCAAAGATGCACTTATCCCCATGATAATCACCCAATAGGAAAGCAGCATTCAGTCGAAGTGTGATGTGGTCAATTCAACCATCTAACACGGCAAAAATGAGCTGATGAAAAGACAAAATCCCAAAGTCGATTAATGAGTTCACAGGTTGGACTTCGGTTCCCCCTCTCGCGTCTCTGCGGGGAGTTTAAACGGTGACCTGTTTAGATCCAATGTTCTGAACTGCTCATTGCACAGAAGACTAAAGGAAGAATCTCTTTTACACCCCACATTTATACCTGCTCACCCGTCCTCCACCTTCCTTCACCGGACGTCACATCTTCACATTTTGGTCGTCTAATAAAGTTGTTGACATGTAATCATCCGATGTCCACCCACAACTCGTATATCTGACTTACATGGTTTAACACAAAGTCTAAACTTTAAAATCAGTAAAATCATTTCATTTTCTTTGTTATTCTGAACATAAAGAATTCACGTTTAAACATTCAGGAACATAATCCCTTCATAATTCAAATACAGAGGAATACTTTGTTTTACTTTTTAAAACAAAGTATTTAGTATTTAGCTGTGATGGTCACACGACACGTGCATGACGTGCTGCTTTGAGCCCATCAGTATGTATGTTGTATCTGTCTTCTTTTCTGTATTGAAGATCAAGAAGTTATTCCACGCTGCGTGTGGAGATGGCGTGACAGATATTCCACCGTCATGTCGTGAATTTAGTTTGTAGGCCTGAACCTACTGCGGTGCGTGAGCTCAAGTGTTTCAAACTATAAAACTGTGAGGGAGGCGAGTGAGGCCCCAGAATGCAGACTGTGATAAACTAAAGAAGAGTCATTAATTCATCAAGTGTGGGTATCCACAGAAGCTAAAACACACACTAGGGCTGTGGGACACTGGAGTGCTGAAGTGACAGCAGGACAGAACTTAACGCAAGCCGAAGGACAAGCAAAATAAGATGGGAAGTGAAGAACACGGACAGAAAGGGAAGCTAGAACTGACACAGACGTGAACACAACACAAGCAGGATCTGACTAAGAAACTAAACCAGAAAACAATGAAAATGCTAAACTCAGTCTACGAGAGCGATAACAGAGGTTTAAGGAAGAACACATGAAACATTAAACACATCAGGAATGAGCGAAACAAACACGAGAAAGCCACAAACATTTGGAGAGCGGACCCAGGAACGTGACAAAAATAGATATCAGATTATAATATTAATTTAATGACTTATGTGGACAGTTTGCTGAGCGAGTTTGTGTTTGTTCGGTTTAAATCGAGCTCTGCTTCGTTTTCCCTGCTGCAGTTGGTTTGTGCAAGTGTGAACACAGAAATGGCGCTGGGCTGTGGATCAGAACAACCATACCAAGATGCTTTGGAAGACGCTCTCCGTACGGTCCCAGATGAACTCCAGACTGGTGCATTTATGGTGCGAATGTGAACGAAACACCAAGTGATCCAAATTACACGTTTGAGCGAAAAACGTCCGTAGCCAAATATGCTTCGTATTCTCAGTGCAGGAAAGAACTATAGATCACGGCAAATGAACGTAAATGCTTTGTGTTCTCCAACAGTCCAGAACGCAGCACCTTCTTCCTGTGTTTACTTTTGCTGCTGCCGCCCCAGACACATAGGAAGCCATAATGATATTTAGGGACGATTGTACATAAACTGAGGTTAAGATTCAAATTCTTTGCTGTCATTCTCTCTCTCTTCTGTTTTTGTGAACTCTTCCTCTGTAACTTTGTCTTTTCCTTTCCTGCTTTTGCCTCTGTACTAATGTGTCTACCAAACTTTTCCTATTTCTTCTCTCCTTCCTTCTTGGCTACTGAAGACTGATGTTCTCTTCCATCATCTCCAGAGGAACCTTATATACCTGGAAAGTCAGGTGAGCACTCTGCTCCTCTTGTCTTAAATCAAATAAAACATTTTGTGAGTCACGGGAAGATCCAGTTTTCACTTACTGGAAGAGAACATTTGCTTGTTTCCAGAAAATCTTCTGTAAATGTACACACATTTACAATGATCTATTTTATCCTTTATTTCTTTGCGTGTTTATTCAGAATCTTTCATTCTGAAGCTGAAATTGCATTACAAACTTCCTGCAGCATTTGTAGCACTTTTGCCCATTGCTTTGTTCAGTGGGCTAATTTGTAGATAGCTGTTGGGTTCAGTGACGTTAAGTATGTATGAAGTTTGAAGCTCAACTTGCAAAGACTTGAAACTGGTTGCGAATCATATATGAGTATGAAGTCTATATTATAATGCAGCTACTTGTTTGAATCCGCAGTTTGTGAAGCTATAAACACTATAAACACTACACTATAGGGCTGCCACGATTAGTCGACTATCAAAATCGTCGACGACTGATTTAATAGTCGACGCGTCGTTTGAAGCTTTGTAAGATCCCAAAAGACGCAGGAATAAGTAGCAGGATTTAAGAGTGTAATAACGGACTGAAACAGAAGATGGCAGCACTGCATGTACAAGGATGCCAGCTGCCGTTAAACCCCGAAGAAGAAGAAGCTGTGTCCCAGAATTCATAGCGCAGCCCTTGCCACTACCCGATCCGTACCGGAAACCCGATTGGTACCCCGCATGCGCAAATCTTACGTCACTTCCTCTCTTTGCCAACATTGCGACATTCAATATATTTGAATGACACGGTTAGCGCCCAGTTAGCTCCTAGCATTTCTCAACAGCTCTGCCTCCTTTTTGACTGGATAATGGATAATCCGTATCCGCAACAAATTTTTGCTTTTCTCCTCAACAGAGAGCGTCCCCCGATTAAACAACAGCACCGTCAAATAAGAAGAATGGTGCCTAATGACAGAGTTAATAATACTGAATTTGTAATATGTCACGCGAAGATTCATCAGCCAGATGAAGTGTTTACTGGCAATTGACAGCGATAGCGGACATCATCATCACTTTTCCAACAATCCTCTTCTCACAGACAAGCATAAACACACTCGACTATCACTAAATCAAATTTAACACACGTTTGTAATGACGCTAATTCAGTTTATAATAGGGTTTATTCGCTCGGTCAGCAGGTGGCGGTATCCTCGTACACTGGGGAGTAAACTGCCATTAAACGAACAGAAGAAGAAGAAAACCCCTGCACATGCGCGGTACGGATCGGGTAGACCCGATTTGTACGGTCCGACTTTGCACATGCGCAGTGAGGATCGGGAGTCCCGATCTGTCACTATCTTTTTACTTTTTTGTTTTTGTCTACATTATATTAAATGTTTCATTATCGGAAACATTTTAAGAGATACTTGTTATTCTTAACATCTTGACAGATACTCTGACCCGTAACTATCGTAAAACGGAAGTAGACACCTTTCGCGCATGCGGGGTACGGATCAGGTAGTGACAGTTCTGCTCAGTTGTCAACAATGGCGGCAGCTAGTTAGTTTTAATATTGCTCTTATTAATCTTTTTGGGTCACAAAATAAACGTTTAACATATTTTCAGGCGAGAATGTAGCTGTGTAAACCTCAAATATCTGCTCAGTTTATCAAGACACCGCATATTTTCAAAAGCGCTCCGACGTTTTCAGAGACGTCTGTTACCCACTAGCTCGATAGCGAACCGGGGGCTAGGCTAACTAGAGCCGTGAGAACACCGGACTCCCGGCACATCGTTTTCAAACCCACCGCTGTCTTTCACTACTCAGGTTAAACATGATATATGAGTCACTTAGATAACTTAAAATGTTATTGTTTGGCTTTTTTAGTATTTTATTTGTTCCTGAGTAAATCGGTTTGGCTGAGATTAAAGTTATAGTTTTTACACAGCTGAATAAACGTCAAGCAGACAGCTGATTATCAGAAGTGTGAGATGCTCCAGAATTTACTCCGGTGTCCTGTTATATTTTAGATAGCAAGGAGTTTATTAAACTTCACCGAAACAATCTGCAAATTTCATTAAAATGTAATAAATTATCATCTTGTCTTTATTTTTAGTTAGCACAGACCTTAAACACTTAAAGCTGTAAGCTAATGATAGTTATATAAGAGCAGATGCTGCTGGTGCAATAAGCTGTACGTTTTACGTCCAATGGATGATGATCTGATTAGTGACTAATCGCAAAAATAATCGGTGACTAGTCGACTATCAAAATAATCGTTTGTGGCAGCCCTACTCAGTGTTGGGAAGGTTACTTTTAAAATGTATTCCATTACAGAATACAGAATACATGCCCCAAAATGTATTCTGTAACGTATTCTGTTACGTTACTCAATGACAGTAACATATTCTGAATACTTTGGATTACTTAATATATTATCATGCTTTTTACAACAACGTGAATGTACTATTGCTGTGTGATTTATTACTATTACTGAAGGTCCGCGACTCCGAACTGTAGTAAAGGGACCTCTGACTAATACGGCGGGGTCCCTGTCGGCTCGTAGCCGAAAAATAGCTTTACTTTGTTGTGTGGGTCAACTTTTCTTGCGAGAGACAGAGAGAGGCGTTGAAAGGCTGCTCCAACGGAACTTATTGTTTTCGGAGGAAAACACGAACACGGTGTACAGTCGAGTCTTAATAGCTTACTTACAACTGGGCTCGCCAGGCACTCTTCTTGGCTGCAGTGGTTATTATTATATTTACATGCTTCCAGCTCCCGTTTTTCCTCGATGACAACTCGTACCTTTCCACTCCCCTTTTTCTCCCTCCTCGCGCTCACAGACCCATAACGTCCATTCTCCCTGCAGCACGGACTACACTGCCCATGATGCTACATTCTTTAGAGCTATGCTTGTAGCATTCTGCCTGTTAGCTTAGCACAACAACAACAACAACAACGAAAAGGCGCTCTCTCACCCAGGAAACACACAGTCGCAGAGAGAGAGAGCGTCGCCCTGTAACCATGGCAACCGTAACGCTGCCGCCTGGAACAAAGAGCGACAAAATGAAACAAGTACCGCAGTGTAATCCATTTATTTCAACAAAGTAACTGTATTCTGAATACCACCTGTTTAAACGGTAACTGTAACGGAATACAGTTACTCATATTTTGTATTCTAAATACGTAACGGCGGTACATGTATTCCGTTACTCCCCAACACTGGCCCTACTACACTATAAACACTACACTATAAACACTACACTACTGTTAACGTATTCCTTGTAAGAAGCACGTTGTTACTGTGATGCAGTTATGTTGGATTCTCTTTAATTACTTTGATTCCAGATTTCAGTTGGATCTTTAAAAAAAAGTCTGAACCTGTAGTGATATTTATCACCAGGTTGTTTTCATGACCTGCACACACTGGGCTATTTAAGATTGCCAGGACGTTGACATCTCTGAGCACATTCTTCTTCTTCAGCATGCTCATCCTTCTGGGAAAACATAATCTGTTGGCAGTTTGCACATGTCATACCAGGATCAGGCATCGAAATGTGCTGTTTATTTTCAGCCTGTTAGGTAGGACTAGCCTTCCCTCTATTATTGAACAGGACTGCTCAGTACTGAAAAGGTCGTCCTTCTGTGAAAACATAGTCTTTGTGGAAGGGAGTTATTTTCAGTTTTCTTAGTTATTCTCTGCCTTTATCTTTGCCTCACACCACATTTTATACAAGCATAAAGAAAAAAGAAAAGAAAGAGAAGGAAACCACATCAGAGTCTGAATTGTCTACATGACTATTTAACATGAAACTACATGAAATTCTACCTTTAGATAGAAATGTAAAGGGTATAACATCTAATACAGAAGTGAATGGACCCTAGAAAGCTTTATGGGCAGGTGCTTTGCATCGTGGCCTCTAAAAACTCTGATACACTGTGTATAACAGCGGTCCAACCCCCGGGCCATGGACCGGTACCGGTCCGTGAGTCGTTTGGTGCCAGGCCGCGAGAGTTGAGGCTTGGTGTGAAACTTATGGTTTTCAGGGTTTCTAGCGGTTTTTATCGTTAACTCTGTTTCCCTGGGTCTTTTCACGTGTGTTATGAATAAATCTTCTTTTTTTGGTACCGGTACTAGTTTTATTTTGCTGTATTTATACGCAACACCTTAAAGGCCGGTCCGTGAAAATATCTGGTCATTAAGTGATGACCTGATGAATCCTGCCTCCCGGCCCTCTGTGTTTATTAAGGTTGCTGTGTTTTTAACATGTTTTAATACTTTGTATCTTGTTCCATTTAATTTGAACAAGCCCCTAAAATCAGTCAGTGTTCACTGTCGGCCTCTCTGTTTTTATTGCCACTGATCATTTCATTAAAGATGAAAGAATTTACAGTTTTTAACTCTCAGTGATGCCGCTTTTTTTTCTTTGACTTTGGGAGCTGCATCGTAGTCTGGGCCCAGGCACAGCTGATGACGTCAGACTTACAGACTGGATTGTCGAACATAAACCAGTCCGTGGTGCAAAAAAAATGTTGGGGACTGCTGGTGTATAACATGTCTTTACTTTCATGCTGCTGAAATTCGAAGCAAACTGATGTTCATTGTCTTTGCAAGTTGATATTCATTGTACGGAAATTTTAAAACCCTACACGATATTGCCAAAAGTATTGACACACCAATCGTGGCTCAAGAGTTGGCAGTTTGTCTTTTAATTGGAAGGCTGCCGGTTCGAGTCTCGGCTCCAACAGTCTCAGTCGTTGTGCCCTTGGGCGAAACACTTCACCCGTTGCCTACTGGTGGTGGTCAGAGGGCCCGGTGGCGCCAGTGTCCGGCAGCCTCGCCTCTGTCAGTGCGCCCCAGGGTGGCTGTGCTACAATGTAGCTGCCATCACCAGTGTGTGAATGGGTGGATGACTGTAGTGTAAAGCGCTTTTAGTCCTTAGGGACTAGTAAAGCGCTATTTACCATTTACCCCTCCAAATCATCAAAGTGACTTTCGTGGTCAAAGGTGTGAAGATTAAGCTCACAGGCATGCAGACTATTTGAGAATGGGTTGGTCTAAGGAGCTCAGTGAATTCCATCATGGTACCATATCGTGCCACCAGTGCACCCAGTACAGTTGTGAAATTTCCTTGCTGCTAAATAGTTCTCAGTCAACTGTTAGGGCTATTGGAACAAAGTGAAAAGGATTAGAAATCGCAGAAACTCAGTCACAAAGTAGAGGCTACATAAAATCAAAGAGTAGGGTCAGCGGGTGCAGAAATGACCAGTGTTCTGCAGAATCAGTCACTACAGACCTCCGACCTTCAGATTAGCTGAGGAACAGTGTCTAAAACCTTCATGGAATTGGTTTCCATAGCCGAGTATCTGCATCCAAGCCTTATATCACCGAGTGCAATGTAAAGCATCAGTTGAGTGCTGAATCACACTTTTCCTGGCAGTCCGATGGAGGAGAGCGATATTTGCCTGACTGCATTTACCAGTCGTAAAGTTTGTAAGATGGGGTATATAAGTATATAAGTTGGGATTTTTTTCTTTTTCTTTTTTTTTTTGAGGAGTTCAGCTCCTTTTTCCATTGAAAGCAACTCTTAATGCTTCACCACACCAAAACATTTTGGACAGTTTCATGCTCCCAGCTTTGTGGGATCAGTTTGAGAATTCCAGTTCCACTATAACTGCACAGCAGTGCACAAAGTATGGTCCATAGAGACATTAGTGAGCGAGCTTGTTATGGAAGAGATTAACTGAAGAGTCCTGATCTCAACCTGATAGAACTCTATTGAGATGAAAAAGAGCAGAGACTGCGAGCCGGGCCAAGTCCAACATCAGTGTCTGTCCTCACAAATGCACATCTCAAAGAATGGCCAAAAAATTCCCATAAACACGTTCCTAAACCTCGTGGAAAACCTTCCCAGGAGAACAGAAGCTGGTATAGCTGCAAAGGGAGGGCTGGCATCATATTTAACCCTATGGATTCAGAATAGGAAGTCACTCAAGTTTATATGCCTGTGAGTGCAAGCAAGCAGATACTTTTGGCAACATAGTGTATGTGCATTAAATCTGTGATTAGGTCAATCCTATGGGAGAACTGCAGTACCTCACCTGGGACAAATATCATTTGGTCCTTGGTCATACCTAGAAACCACTGACTCAATGAAGACTTGTTGTTTTTTAATTACATCCAAAAATCCAAAAGCACCTCCTTGGAGAAATATCATAAATATTGCTCTTTGGTTGTATACATGACCTGACATTTCTTTGCAGGTTATTATAGATTTGAGGTGAGAGTTAGGATTGATCAGAAAGGCTTTAGAATAAGATTGGTCAGAGGTGGAGTGACAGAACACTAAACTGTGACAGGTGTGTTTATCCTACTTTTTGTCTTCCAGTTTTGTTTACAAAGCAGTTATTAAACAGTATTTCATCCTCCAGCAACAGTTATAGCTGTGTTATTACATCACTGTATCTTCTTTCTCCACGGCGCTCCGCTAGACGAAGGAGAATGAGCCTCTAATCTTCATGATTCACACTATGATTGAGAACTCTGCACCAAGGCCACAACTCTACCAGCAAGTAAGGTCTTAGGCAGGTTCTGGCTTGAGTCACTGTGCAGGCATCTCTGTTAGGGACGTGTCACACAGTCAACCTTCAGTTTATCTTTACATGCTGGAGCACCAAAGTTGCACGATTTCGTTCAGCAAGTCATTTATTTATTCATTTTTAAAGTGAAAAATCCCCTCTCAACATGAAATATCAAACATTTAGAGGAATATGCATTTATGAAACTATTGCTGCTGATAAATCTTGGTCGTTTGGTTTTCTTATCCAAAGTTTACGTCCAAGTTATTTCTTGCAGAACTCTATATTTTTGAATGAGGGGGAGCAGACTCAAGCCAGATGTTTCCAGTAGTTGTCTATCCACATCATCCCCTCCACTGTTAACCTAGTTATCATGTTTTGGATGCAGTCAGTTCATCTGTCAGTTGTTCCACAGTGATCCTTCCTATGTTTCACCTATTGCAATGTTTGAAGTGTATGTGACGTTCTTTTTGTTTCCTGCACATCTCATTTCACTGCTTTCCTTTCTTTATGCACCTGGAACTGAGCATGATTTGTGGCTGCAATGAGTGTCAGAGCGATGGCGTCTCCCGTCACACAGCAGTGTTTATTGTTGAGGTTTACTTGGGGAATGCTTGACTGGTTTAATGTGTTTGTATTACAGGTTTGTTTTTTTGAAAACTAAAAACTGACATGACATTTCAGGAAACCGTGTCAGATTTCTTTACAAGAATACCAAAGAATCTGTACATGGGTAGAAGCAGAAGGACACAGTTGGTCAATCTCAGGACAGTCGATGTTTTAGGTTGAGTTATAAGCTGGAACTGCTCTATATTGCCAAAAGTCTTCACTAACCCATCCAAACCGCTGAATTCATGTATAATCGTTTTACACAGGCTCATAAGGTCAACCACCAAGGCATGCAGAGTGGTTGCTTTCAGGAGCTCAGTGAAGTCCACTTTAGTACTGTGATAGGATGGGGCCTGGATGATTGAGTGTGCATCGAGACATAGTGCACAGAGGCTGCCAGCTTTCTGCTAAGTCAACCTCCACAGACCTCCAAACTTCAGCTTAGCTAGAGAGCAGAGCGCAGAGAACTTCCTGTGGGTTCCTGTGACCAAGCAGCTGCATTCAAGCACACTGCCGCTGTACTCTAGAGCAGTGGAGATGTGCTCTCTGGAGTGATGAATCATGCTTCTCCATTTGGCAAGCCAATGAACGAGTCTGGGTTTGGTTGTTGTCAGAAGAACTGTACTTGTCTGACTGCATTGTGCCAAGTTTGGTGGAGGGGGGATTATGGCATGGGGTTATCTCTGTGGACTTGGTTTCACTCTTTAGTCACTCATTAGTAAAAGTAGAATCTCTCGTGATCTGGGAATCACGCTTTTACTCTGCACACAGTTAATGGTACCTTCAAATTTTCCTTGTCACGAGACCACAACATGCTTGATTTGGCACATGCCCTTTTTGATGCACCCCCAAAGGAACTAGTAGCCATTTGCTTGCTACGTGAATTTATAAACCACTGCACTGTGGATCTGCAGTGACAGCAGCAGAGATCATTAGAGCAGGGATGTTTTCAACACACTTGAGCTTTCCCTGAGACCACAGATTGGTAATTTTACATTTCTGTTTATGCACAAACTAAACAAACAGGTAGAAAATGTTAGTCAGTGAGCTTTACAGGTGATGTTAGGTTTTTGTTGTTTTTTAAACTTCTAAGAGACTTCTTAATTTTAAGAGAATTTTTGATTTTCAGTGTGAAGCAGGAGACAGACTCGTGGGCTGTTTCCTGTTGTTACCTAACACACGTCTAAGACATTTATTTGTTAGGCATTTTTTTCTGATCCATTACATAAAGTATCCAGTTAAAATGTGAAGCTGGATCAGCCCTGCATGTACAAGGATGCCAGCTGCCGTTAAACCCCGAAGAAGAAGAAGCTGTGGCTGTATCCCAATTCAGGGTCTGCAGCCTTAAAGTACGCAGCCTCAACGATCCTCAAGGGCCGCGTACTCAAAGACCGCTAAGGCCGGAAGTGCGAGGCTTGTGAAATGGGCGATCTAGCCTCCGTTGCGCTGCCCAGGTTGCCTAGCAACCATGATACTAACAGCTGGAAACGTGTCATACAGCTGTGTTTGACAGAAATGAAATGAAATCTTTTGTTCATTTGTTTGTTTCTACATGAGCTTTGATCATTCTCTGTGAGATTAAGCTCAGCTATTGACCGAAGTATATTTTAAAGTAAAGGCTTTAAAACCAAGTTAGTACAAACGTCACTAATGTCACATGACTTTGCCGACATGTGGCCAACAGTAATGTTTAATGTTCTTCGTTATTAAACATTTGCACATAAATAAGTGACATAATATTCAGTACTTAAAGTTTACTCTTCGGGCGCCCCTCATCCGCCGTTTTTTTCCGGCAAAATTATCCACACCCACCGCCGCGCTATGCATTCTGGGATATATTGGGCCACGAAGTCTACACCGCCATGTCCTTAAAGTTCAGGGAAATGAAGGACGCATTTGAGGGCCGCATTTCGAGCAGCCTTCGAATTGGGACAGCCTTCGTCGCGTCGCGGTGACGTAATCGGCCTTAAAATGCGCCTTTAAGGCTGCAGACCCTGAGTTGGGATACAGCCTGTGTCCCAGAATTCATAGCACAGCCCAGCTTAGTTTCCAACAATGGCGGCAGCTAGTTAGTTTTAATATTACTCTTATTATTCTTTCTGGGTCACAAAATAAACGTTTAACATATTTTCAGGCGAGAATGTAGCTGTGTAAACCTCAAATATCTGCTCAGTTTATCAGGACACCGCATATTTTCAAAAGCGCTCCGACGTTTTCGGAGACGTCTGTTACCCACTAGCTCGATAGCGAACCGGGGGCAAGGCTCACTAGAGCCGTGAGAACACCGGACTCCCGGCAAATCGTTTTCAAACCCACCGCCGTCTTTCGCTACTCAGGTTAAACATGATATATAAGTCACTTAGATAACTTAACAATGTTATTGTTTGTCTTTTTTCAGTGTTTTATTTGTTCCTGAGTAAATCGGTTTGGCTGAGATTAAAGTTATAGTTTTTACACAGCTGAATAAACATCAAGCAGACAGCTGATTATCAGAAGTGTGAGATGCTCCAGAATTTACTCCGGTGTCCTGTTAGATTTTAGATAGCAAGGACTTTATTAAACTTCACCGAAACAATCTGCAAATTTCATTAAAATTTAATAAACTATCATCTTGTCTTTATTTTTAGTTAGCACAGACCTTACACACTTAAAGCTGTAAGCTAATGATAGTTATATAAGAGCAGATGCTGCTGGTGCAATAAGCTGTAGTTTTACGTCCAATGGATGATGATCTGATTAGTCGACTAATCGCAAAAATAATGTGTGACTAGTCGACTATCAAAATAATCGTTTGTGGCAGCCCTACTTTGTATAGTGAACACCGGTCATTTTCTGGGACAGTTGTTTGGGACTGATTCCAACAAAAAGTTGCCTTAAAAAAAGGTTGACTTGTTTCTTGGTAGAGCACAACCTCATTGCTGCAAATCAGACTAAAGTGTAGGAGGCAATATGTAAGAGTTTGTTTATCAGCATATTATAGTTTGCTGAAGCTACGCTGGCGATGCGTGTTTGTACTTTCTAATGTGATCCACAGCAGCCGTGGTAACATCTGGGTAAGCAGCTTCAAGCAGGATTAGTAAATATCAACAATATCCCATCATCACTGCATCATTTCATGCTCTTGTAATAAACAACAAGTGTAATATGAACAATTTTTGCCCACTGTATTCAGGAAAGACAAATCCTGACACAATAATTTATATCATGTGGGATTAAATTAAACACACAGTCAAAAGTTTGGACATGCTTTCTCATTTCATGTTTTTTTATTTTATTTTCATGAATATTTATATTGCAGATTCTCACTGAAGGCATCAAACTACGGATGAACGCATGTGGAATTATGTAGGAAACAAAGATGTGTGAAATAACATGTTGTATATCTTAGATTCTTCCTGATATCCACCCTTTGATTCCTGCTTCGCTCACTCTTGGCGTCTCCGTGAGCTTCATGAGGTCGTCTCCTGAAATGGTTTCCAACAGTGTTGAAGGAGTTCCCAGAGATGCTGAGCACTTGTTGGTCCGTTGCCTTCACTCTGCGCTCCATCCCAAACCATCTCCACTGGGTTTAGGTCAGGTGACTGTGTACGCCATCCATTCACCTTTTCTGCAGTTGGAACCAAAGATCTCAGATTTAGACTTATCTCTAATCTGAGCTGCTGTTAACTTGTGATTTCTGAGGCTGGTGACTCGGATGAATGAGGGACTCTTGGTCTTCCTTTCCTGGGGCGTCCTCATGTGAGACGGTTTCATCGTAGTCTTGATGTTTTTGCGACTCCACTTGGACACATTCAAAGTTTTAGCAATTTTCCAACTGACTGATCTTCAGTTCTTAAAGTAATGATGGCCTGTTGTTTCTCTTTTCTTAGCTGACTGGTTCTTGCCATAATATGAATTCTAACAGTCTGTGTAGCAACCTGACTTCTGCACAACACACCTGATGGTCCCAACCCCATTAAGAAGGCAACAAATTCCACAAACGAACCCTGACAGGCTCACCTGCCGGGTGAAGCCGTTTCCGGTGACAACATCATGAAGCTCGCTGAGAGAAGGCCGAGGGTTTGCCGCGCTGTCAACAAAGCAAAGAGCAGCTACTTACAGAAATCAAAAATATAAAACATAGTTTTTCCTTTGCTACATGAGTCCATATATCTTACTTCATATATCTGATGTCAGTTTGTATCTATAATGTAGAAAGTAGCAAAAATAACGACAACAAATGAGAAGGCGAGTCCAAACTTTTGACTGTTAGTGTATAACAAGTCGAGAAGTAATCCCTGAATGCATTCTGTGACATTTCTTAATATTTTTTGAAAAACTGACCTGGAGCTCTCCGTTGTACCAGATGTGTTGCCCCTTAGTGTCCATCTCTGACTGTTTCTCTTCTTCAGACGAGTTCAGATGACTACAAAGACGGCGCCTTCGTCCAGCGCCCAGAGGAGGCTGACATAGATGTAAGACGGCCGCAGCTCTCAGTGAAATGATTGACACGTTTCAAAGACACGTTTACTGATGGGCATGTTTGTGTGGCTGTGTTAGACCAAGCTGAGCAGACTGTGTGAGCAGGACAAAGCAGTGAGGATGCAGGAGGAGAAACTGCAGCAGCTACACAGAGAGAAGGTACAGCTGTGCACTCTGTGCATGTGTGTTGCTCTCTTTGCGGATATGCAGTAATAATTTTTGTGTGTTGTGTGGCAGCACACTCTGGAGACAGCGCTGCTGTCTGCCAGTCAGGAGCTGAGTGAACAGAGTGACTCCAATGCAGCAGCCACACAGAGCCTGGTCCAACAGAGAGATGTGCTGCAAAATGGGCTGCTCAGCACCTGCAGGGAGCTGTCCCGAGTCAGCACTGTGAGCATGCATGCTCTCACACATCACCACCCGACATGTAGGGACATTTATGCTTGGAAAAGCAGCCACAGTTTTATGGAATAGGACTTGCTACTGAATATTTATTGCGTGTCTCACAGTGGAACATCACCTAGACTCCTTATGGAGAGTAAAAATCAGCTTTTACTGGCGTTACTGTGATACATGCTGGTAAGGTTATTGATTAGCTTTTACTCTTCATTTAATTTCCTTGATAAACACCAGAATATACAAACCCAAATATACATTTCTTTACAACAATAATACTTCTGCACTGCTGTTACAGACGCGTTTCCTGATGATTACAGAGTAAGAAAATGTTTTGTTCTTTGACCAGTCACAGTACTGGGAAAGCCTCCTTTCAACTCCAAGAACACCAGCATGTAGCGCAGCCGAAGCCTTTGTTTCCATAGCGGTGTGGCTTCCACTGTGTTTATGTTTGTGACAGCTTTGATGTGAACAACAGTGAAGGAAACAGAATCAGGTGACAGTTATATATCTGCATTTTAAATCTTTTATTTTGTGTTTTTTTAATGGTGCATGTTCTAAATATAACAAATAAGCTCCTAAATATGGGCTCAAAATGTGGTCATAAATATTTTGTACTTGTAAAAAAGATTTGTATGTGTAAAAAAGATTTCTAACCACTGATATACCACAACTTTTTCCTTTCAACAGCTACTGAAAGTTAAGGGACCTAGCTGCTATCGGATATTTATATAGAGATCCTCCAGCTTCAAACTGTATCACCCTTCAAGGACCTGCAGTTCAAAAAAGCGCCCCTCCGACAGCCAAACCCATCTGTTCTCTGATTGGATTGTTACATTTGTGATTGACATGACATTGACCAATCAGATGAAAGGAAGAAAAATAGGGTCAAAATTCGTACTTGTAACTTGCAGGGTTTTTTTGGCTAAGTCCACACACAAATTCTTTTTACACATGCAAATCTTTTTTACAAGTACAAAATATTTATGACCACATTTTGAGCCCATACCTAAAGGCTGGATCTACTCTAGCTACACTGTGAGTGGTCACACACTGGATCGGGGCTCTAAGAGATCCATCCTCTAAACCATACCCTGCATATCCTATGCAGCCAGTCTAATGATAGTAGATGGGAATCCACATGATTGTGCAGGAAGTCTTTTCAGGAACAAGCACAAGTTCAGTCTTTGCTCGGCTGCAGATTTCGGGGTCTCTGGTCCTTGTGTCTGTTGGTTTAGGACTGATGTACCGGGGGAACTCACAGAAATGCCACGCAAACCTGACAGACGAGAAAGAGGGCAAAGGTTCCCGAACCTAAAAGAGGAGACACGGGAAAGAAAACCCGCACAGATAAACACAAACCGACTGCTGTTGGTGTCCTGTTTCAGGAGCTAGAGTGCTCCTGGAGGGAGTACGACCTACTGGAAGCAGATGTTACTCTGGCCAAATCCAACCTACTGGAACAGCTGGAGGCCCTGGGCAGCCCACAGGTAGCACGCACACACACACACACACTCTTACTTTACACGGTGGTTAACTTTGAACAGAATATTTGGATGTGTGTCTCTGTGTGTCTTCAGACAGAGCCTCCAAGTCAGCGGCACATTCAGATCCAGAAAGAGCTGTGGAGGATCCAGGATGTGATGGAGGCGCTGTCCAAGAGCAAACCCCAGCGGAGCACAAATAGCAGTGAGGCCCTCCCTCAGCACCTCCACCATCACATTCTTACGTTCTTGCTTGCATGCGTGTGTCTGATGTCTTGGATACAATTTCAAGGTTCTAAACAGTTCTTGTAAACACGCCACGGTCAGTCTCTTTGAACAAAACCAAATCTTGATCCTGCCGGAGGTTTAAAGAAAAAGCAGCTGCTTCACCACTTTTTGCTTCTGTGTGTCAAAATGTACATTTGATTTGTTTTTGCAGCTTTGCTCGTTGCAGCGTTTCAGTCGTCAGGTCACGGCCTTCGCTTGGTTGTCACTCTTATCTTTTAGAAAGAGCCGTTATAGTCACCGTCGGTTACGTTTGGTGCCCTGTTGTAGTTTCTAGTTTTATGTTTCCATGACAACGTGTCATTACACGGCTCTGCCAACAATACACTGACACACTGTGAGACCCGGTGATGCTGACAGCCTAGCTGCTGTTTTTAATATACACGTAAACATGTTAATATTGTCTTTGCCGTCATTGTTCTCGTGTTGGCATGAAGTGAAATATCTCCGTGCATCCGTGTCCATTTCACACACACAAAGCGTGAAATGGACACGGTGGCCCTGTGTGTGCGTTTTCTGCATAGGGTCCTTGTTATAGACTATTTTTTGTGATTCTGTGATATCGCGTCTTTAGCCTTCTGGTTAAATCTACCCTGTTAATATTCTGCTTTGGCTTGTCAGTAAATCTATGTTGTGTTTTCTGTGCGTTACAAAGTGTTGGATACCTGAAAGATGAATCATCTTGTGAGGAAGATGTAGAACTCCATTTTGCAGTGGCACCTGATGCATTCACGTATCTTCAGTGATCGCAAACTTCTTCACTTCTGTCTCTTTTCTCCAATTTCTGTCTGTTTAATAGGTTTTCTTGGTTCAAAGCCACTCAGCATCCAGCAGAAGAATGAGGTACGGCAGTGTGCACATTACACCCCTGTCATATGATTCTGTTTTAGTTACGTTTGTTTTGACTTCAGAGATTTCTGGCGTCTTTCTAGCCCAACCAAGATGGCTTTGTTTGAGCTCCAGCTGAAGGGTTAGCATGAAGCACGTGGTCAAATTGTTCAGCAGGAGTGTGTGTGATGGCTTTGCTGTCTGTTGTTTCACAGCTGAATAGAGATTGTGTAGCTCAAAGGTTTCGTACTGGACAGGTCGATGTTTGAGTTCAGTGTAGAAATCCGCTCGCTCAGCTGTTTTTGTGGCGTTTCAGGTTTGTCTGTTTCCACAGATACTTTCCATGATGCTGGTGAGATTAGCTTCTTCAGTTACAGCGGTGCCTCGCTATAACACGGTGCACCTTTTGCAGCATTGCTGTTTCGTGGATTTTTTTGTGCACAATTTTGCATGCTTTTTTTTTTTTACAGCACATTGTGTTCTGTGTCCTGATTGGCTGTAGACAAGTGTCAATCAATCTTGTGCCGTGTCCCCTGTACAGTACAGAATGTGTTCAGCTTGTCCAATTTACATAAATCTTTGATCAGTAGCAGCGTGACTCCGAAGTGCTGCACTGTATGTTTGTAAGTTTTCTCTGACGAACACGACAATGTCGACGAAACGTCGTCACCTGCAGGTGTGTTTGGTTTCATTCTGTAATACTGGACTTTCTACGAAGGTTTGAACTTTGAGAGTTTAAACAACAGAGAAAAGTGTGAAAATGTTCCTGCCTGTGCGAGAAAAGTTTATAAACTGTGTAGGGACGGGTTTTACAGCCTTAACACATCTATAATAATTGTAAAAAATAAAGTTGGCTACTTCACGGATTTCACTTATCGCGGGTTATTTTTAGAACGCAACTCCCACGATGAACGAGGGACCGCGGTCCTGTAGAGTATGCGCTCGATGGCGAGTAGCAGACAGAGTGAACAGGTGTAAAACTAAAAATAAAGTCCTGTCCCGTCTCACAGAACCAGATATTTCACTCTTACCGTAGCTCTTTACATGTCGTTAGGATGCGTGTTTACCGCTAACACTGATATGTTCCATTAATAACATACTTATAGTGTAGTTTGTGTTGTTGTCGTTGTGAATGCACCCATAACAGCAAGTCTCAGAAGAACACATTTGGAGTCAGAGTGATGTTTGAGTATTTCCAGCACAAGCCGAGGTGTCTCCATCCCAGTTTGCAGAAACTGGTCCAGTCAGGCTGAGTGTTCTTGGTGACGAGCAGCATTTGTACAGCATGACAGGAGCGCTGTCCTTTCTTTGAGCCCCGTTGTGTTAACTGTCTACAGGCAGTCACTCAGCCACTCAGTCCTCCCAAGGAGGGCAACAGCGTACCCCCCCGCCCGCCTCTCCCCCAGTACTACGACTCATCAGACCGCCCCCCTCAAGTGCCCCCCCACCACTCGCACCGTGGTGGCCCCATGCCCTCCCACAATTATCGTCCTGAAGACTGCAAAACCGGCACCAGGAATGGAGCACACAGTGTAAGAATCGCTGAACGCGTTCATGCCCCACCCTCTCCCGACCACATCAGCCCCCAACATCCTCAGTTTGCTGTGACTGGCACACTTCAGTACACCGAGCCAATGCACCCGAGCTCCTCATTTCACAGGATTCCGTGTTCTCAGCCATCTCTCGCCTTTTATTTCCAGACCCCATCCTAAAGAATAAATTCATGTGCATCTGTTCCTCAACAAGTTCAAATACATCTAATTCATATCAGTGTTATGTGTGCCTGACTGAACTTGTGTATGAATGTATTCTTATCCTGAGATTTCCTTCCTATTGCACTCAAAGCAAGCTCCAGATTACCGGCTATATAAGAGCGAGCCAGAGCTGACCACGGTGAACGAGGAAGTGGACGAGGCCAACGGTGAAGAGAAGGACAAGGCTGAGACTGAAAGTAAAGACGGCGCATCATCCAAAGGTACATTTATTAATCAGTGTGTGACTCTCAGTGGTAGCCTCATTCTCGCTGCACTGTTTTTACTGTGCTTTAAAGAAGCTGGCGTTTCGTGACGGGGTGTGGCTTGGCTGCAGAGGGGGTGGAGCAGTGGGTTCGGGGCACTGATGTCCGGATTGGGCTGAGCGGGTCCCTCTGGCGGGCTGACCCCTGCAGCCGAGCCACAAGCCACACTTATTATAAAAGTTGCCCGCTGGATTTAACTAAGCAAATAGGTTCGAGCCTCCTGTTGGACAGTTACTGCATGGGCGATTATCAGCTGGCAACAAGTTATTCAACCCCAACTGGTGCAATGAGTTGCTTCACATTTCATAAACAACCATGTCGAAAGATGCATATCGTGGTTGTGGAAAAGATGTTAGTGTGTTTGAGAAGGGTCAAATCATTGGTATGCATCAAGCAGAGAAAACATCCAAGGAGACTGCAGAAACTACGCAAATTGGGTTAAGAACTGTCCGACGCATTATTAAAAAGTGGAAGGATAGTGGGGATCCATGGTCTTCGAGGAAGAAGTGTGGTGATTGTGATCGGCAATCAATTAAACGTTTGGTGAAATCAAATCGAAGAAAAACAACAGTAGAACTCAGGGCTATGTTTAATAGTGAATGTAAGAGCATTTCCACCAGCACAATGGGAAGCTCAAGGAATTGGGATTGAACAGCTGTGTAGCCATAATAAAACCAGTAATCAGAGAGGCAAACCGGGAAAAAGGCTTCAGTTTGCTAGCAAGCATAAAGACTGGACTCTGGAGCAATGGAAGAAGGTCATGTGGTCTGATGAGTCCAGACTTACCCTGTTCTAGAGGGATGGGCGCATCGGGGTAAGAGGAGAGGCAGATGGAGTGATGCCCCCGTCATGCCTGGTGCCTACAAGCCTGTGGTCTGGGGTTGCTGCAGTTGGTCAGGTCTAGGTTCAGCAACAGCATGTGCTCCAAGAAGGAGGTCCGCTGACTCCCTGAATGACCAGGTTATCCCATCAATGGGTTTCTTCTTCTCTGATGGCACGGGCATATTTCCAAGGTGACAATGCCAGGATTCATCTGGCTCAAACTGTGAAAGCGTGGCTCTGGGAGCATGAGACATCCTTTTCACACACATTGACTGGCCACCAGAGTCCAGACCTTAACCCCATTAAGACTCTTTGGGATGCTGGAGAAGGCTTTGCACAGCGGTCAGACTCCACCATCATCAGTGCAAGTTCTTGGTGACAAATTAATGCAACACTGGATGGAAATAAATGTTGTGACATTGCAGAAGCTTGTGGAGACAATGCCACAGCAGATGCATGCCGTAATCAAAGCTAAAGGCAGTCCAACTACGTACTAGAGTTTTTTTGGTGGCGATGGTTTTTTGGTCGGGGAATGTATCTGTTAAAGGGTATTAATAGTAAAGACAGATCTGGGCTATCTTATATTATTCAATCAATTCGTCAAGTTTTAGAAGATGTCATTCATGGTCACTGAATGTAGAAAGTGTTTACTGGCCACAGGTGAGGCTTTGTCCTTTGACCTTTTCAGGCCTTCATCAGCCCTACTGGAAAGAATATTTCTCTCACATCTGTGTTGGTAACGTTGGGACCTCATACTAACTTGGTTCAGTTAAAACACATAGCCTATATATTGTTTTTAGTCCTTTTAGTTGTTTTTCATTAATGTGTGAGTGAGAGCATTTTCCGGCTGTTTCTCCAACAGTGTCCCCGTACCGAGTGGGTGTCATCCCCCCCAGGACCAAATCCCCAATGAGCCCTGCCGAGTCCTCCACTATTGCTTCCTACGTTACCCTGAGGAAGACCAAGAAACCTGAATCCAGATCTGTAAGTTTCACCTTTATAGTGTGGTAAATCTGTTGCACTACGAGGGCAAGTCATGTCTGACGCATTTATTCGGAGTACATAAAAGGAAATGAAGCACTCTCTCACTGACCGCTCGTAAATATAGATCAGAAGCAGAATCATCTTCATTTGGTGACTCTGTTCTCTCTCTCTCTCTATATATATATATATATATATATATATATATACACCCAGCACGCCCCTGCGGGCGGTTTATCCTTCAGGCTCGGGTCCTCTACCAGAGGCCTGGGAGCTTGAGGGTCCTGCAGTATCTTAGCTGTTCCCAGGACTGCGCTCTTCTGGACAGAGATCTCCGATGTTGTTCCCGGGATCTGCTCCAGCTTCTCGTGTTCCTTCTTCCTGATATTGCTGTCATTGGGAACCGCTACATCGATCACTACGGCCGCCTTCTTCTGTTTGTCTACCACCACTATGTCCGGTTGGTTAGCCACCACCATTTTGTCCGTCTGTATCTGGAAGTCCCACAGGATCTTAGCTCGGTCGTTCTCCACCACCCTTGGGGGCGTGTCCCATTTTGACCTCGGGACTTCCAGGTTATACTCGGCACAGATGTTCCTGTACACTATGCCGGCCACTTTGTTATGGCGTTCCATGTATGCCTTGCCTGCTAGCATCTTGCACCCTGCTGTTATGTGCTGGATTGTCTCTGGGGCATCTTTACACAGCCTGCACCTGGGGTCTTGCCTGGTGTGATAGACCCCAGCCTCTATGGATCTTGTGCTCAGAGCTTGTTCTTGTGCTGCCATGATTAGTGCCTCTGTGCTGTCTTTCAGTCCAGCTTTGTCCAGCCACTGGTAGGATTTCTGGATATCAGCCACCTCCTCTATCTGCCGGTGGTACAT
This sequence comes from Mchenga conophoros, assembly GCF_057382185.1. Lineage (NCBI taxonomy): Eukaryota > Metazoa > Chordata > Actinopteri > Cichliformes > Cichlidae > Mchenga > Mchenga conophoros. Next base: position 41,110,799 of record NC_140542.1, read on the forward strand.
ACCGTGCAGGGGCCTGTCCTTCCATGATGGTTCCTCGTCTCCCTCCTCTTTCTTGGGTTTCTGCTGCCTGAGGTATTCACTGAGCACTCGGTCAGTTGGGGCCATCTTCCCAATGTATTCTTGGATGTTCCTTGTCTCATCCTGGACTGTGGTGCTGACACTCACCAGTCCCCGGCCCCCTTCCTTCCGCTTAGCGTACAGCCTCAGGGTGCTGGACTTGGGGTGAAACTCTCCATGCATGGTAAGGAGCTTTCTTGTCTTGAGGTCAGTGGCTTCTATCTCCTCCTTTGGCCAGCCTATTACCCCAGCAGGGTACCTGATCACGGGCAGGGCGTACGTGTTGATGGCCCGGATCTTGTTCTTACCATTCAGCTGACTCCTCAGGACTTGCCTGACCCTCTGCAGGTACTTGGTGGTTGCAGCTTTTCTAGCGGCCTCTTCATGGTTCCCATTCGCCTGCTGGATCCCCAGGTACTTGTAACTGTCCTCTATGTCTGCAATGTTGCCTTCTGGTAGTTCAATCCCCTCAGTTCTGACTACCTTCCCTCTCTTTGTCACCATCCGGCTACACTTCTCCAGTCCGAACGACATTCCAATGTCATTGCTGTATAGCCTGGTAGTGTGGATCAGTGAATCGATGTCTCGTTCATTCTTGGCATACAGCTTGATGTCATCCATGTACAGGAGGTGGCTGACAACTGCTCCGTTCCGTAGTCGGTATCCGTAGCCAGTCTTGTTAATGATCTCACTGAGGGGGTTCAGGCCTATGCAGAACAGCAGTGGGGACAGAGCATCTCCTTGGTAGATCCCGCACTTGATAGTGACTTGTGCTATGGGCTTGGAGTTGGCCTCTAGTGTTGTACGCCACATCCCCATTGAGTTCCTGATGAAGGCTCTTAGGGTCCCATTGATCTTGTACAGGTCTAGGCATTCCAGTATCCAGCTGTGGGGCATTGAGTCATAGGCCTTCCTCTAATCAGTCCAGGCAGTGCACAGGTTGGTCAGCCTGGTCTTGCAGACTTGGCTGACTGCTCGGTCTACCAGCAGCTGGTGTTTCGCTCCTCTGGTAATTCCTTTGTCATGAGGAGTGTGCATTGAGCCACATGCCTGTTCATCTTAGCCGCTATGATGCCTGACAGGAGCTTCCATGTGGTGCTGAGACACACAGTGTGGTGTCAAACTAGTATAACTGTAGTGTATTTTTGTGAGCTAGTTACAGTAAAAGGCAGCGTAGTCACTTTGTATTCACACATGATTAATATCTACATGAACAACATGATGACCCTGCACTTACTCCAGAGCTCGGGTCGTTAAAGGCCAACAAAACAAAGTAACTGGAGCTGAAGTCTTCTGGGGAAATGTGAACTTCTTTGTGGCAATATTTAAATTTCAGACTGTGCTTGCAAGTGAATTTTTAATCTTTTGTTAAAATGTTGCATACCCTCTCTGAAAGCCACAGTCACAGTTTGAGGTGAAAAGTCTTTTCCCGTGCAGGATCGTCCCAAAAGTGCAGTGGATCAAATAGGATTTGGGGAGAGAGAGGTGGGCAGAACAAGGATGAGTGTAGAGGAGCAACTGGATCGACTAAGAAGAAATCAGGAGGCCTTGTTGCTCCGTGAGAAAAAGAAAGAAACCCCAACCCGCTCACCGTCCTTCAGCAAAGACAATCCATTTCTTATTCTGCAGGTGTGTCTCTCACACACACGCTTCAGTTCAGATGTGACCTCTGCGGTTTGAAATCTGTCACTTAACTCAGGGGTTTATGTTCCCCCTTGTGCAGAGTCGTATCCCAGCAGGAGCCGGTGCAGACCCTTTGGAGCTGGAGGCTGCACTGCAGCAGCTGAAGGTGGAGCACAAGGAGCAGAGCAGAGCTTCTGTTGACGCTGCAGGAAACTGCACAGAAAGAACGCTGACTGTTGCAAAGGTTTGAATTTATTCACATTATTTTTGCAATGTACTCACAATTACAGGTGCAAAGGATCGAGGGAATGACAATAGATGAGTTCAGATACCTGTGGACAACCAACCAAAGCAATGCACAATATAAAGGCTGGGACGGTGGAGTAAGTAGACCAGTGTATTAGGGGGGATTTGTGCCAGAAGGAAAACAGTGAAAGGGAAGATGACAAGACGAGCGAAGGTGGAGCAAGAGGTCGGAGTGTTAGGAAACGAATACGTCGACTCAGGCTGTGCAGTTTGGAGACGAGGTTGGAGAGGCAAAGATATTTAAGGTGGAGCTGCCAGGCAGAATGAAAAGAGGAGGACCACAGAGAAAATTCATGGATGTAGTAAACAAGGGAATGCAGAGGGCTGATATAAACAGAAGAGGATGCAAGGATTAGAGTGAGGGAGGCAGATGTGACCACACGGAGAAGTCACAGCCAAAGTCAGTAACTCTGCACCACTACTGGGCTGGAGTGAGACTACTATTGATAACATTTTCATCCAAGACTTAGAAGCTTCACGCAAAAACAGCGACATATGACCTTCATGAGATGCAAATGTAGACTGCATATTCAGTTTTCTACGTCTTTCTAAGTCTTGTTTTTTGTGGTCTTGTTTCCATTGTGAAAGAGACTGAGTGTTTTTATACACAACACTTGCTGCACTCTGTACACACAGCACCAGAATCATTTTTATTTCTATCTGCAGGAGATGCCCACAGCAGAGGAGGTGAAAAATGGCAAATGTGAGGAAGTAAAGCAAGACGGGAACACGGGCCTGAAGAGTGTGGAAGAGCCACAGGTTACGATGGGCAGATTAGATCATGAGGTACTGTTTTATTTCTCCGGACAGCTGTGTGTAGCAGATAGCAGTGTAAAGATAGTCAATACTGTTTATTAGTATGACCAAACTTGTTTAGTGGTGATAGGAAGGATGTCAGATACTTAAGATCGAGAACTAGAAGGAAACGGCTTTAACTGGGAAACGTGGAAAGTGGGATTTCCATAGAAGCAGGTGGCTGTAATCACACAGCAGCAGAACTGGTGATTCTCCCAAAGGGACTCAGGAAGAGACGAGCCAGTTTCTTAGACGAGCTGCACCAGGAGCAACTGAGTAGACGATCTTAGTGCTCGAGCAGGAATGTACGAACTAAGGAGCTCGATCAGGTAGCTCAGGGCTGTGTTTGTCACAGTCTGGCGAGGGCAGACTGTATGAATTGAAAAAGGACCCAAAATGCAGACTCCAAGGAACAGGGAACAAAACTTGAATGTTAACAAAAAGCGAGCCGTTTAATATGGCTGGTAAAAAAGGTACAAACAAAGGGCAAGGCAAACTGAAGCAAAATTAACACAAACCTAAACTGGGAAATCTAAACAAACAATAAGAAAAACCTAGACAAGAAACTTGGAAGCATGGCATAGGAAACATGGCGTGGACAACAGACGACCTGACAATCACACACTGAAAACAGAGGACTTAAATACACAGGAGGTGATTAGGGGAAGTGGAGACACATGAGGAAACAGCTGGCACACATGAACATAATGACGTCACAGTGGGAGAGTAAAACTGAACATGATGAACACAGAACACCAGACCTCTTCACAATAAAACAGGAAACATAATGAGACATAGACATGACAACCCGAACTTGACAACGTAAGACACAGACATGAAACGCATGAAGAGCAGGGGAGATTTAACATGGTTGGAAACACGAGGGGAAAATAATAACTAGAAACACTTAGGCATAATAATACAAACTTGATAACATAAGACACGCAGCATGAAACACGAAGGGTGAGGGGAAGCTTAAATACAGGGGAAGAAAACACAAGGAGTCTAATAACCAAATGAACTTAGATAACCTAATGAACAAAATAAACTCAAACTTAAAACGCTGGGTCAAAAGACCCAGGACCATGACAGTGTTGTTGATCATTTTAAAAGTAAGCAGCAGTATTTTAAATTGGATGTGGAATTTAATGGGTAGCCAGTGCAGGTCAGCTAGAACAGGGGTAATAGAGGCAAACCTCCCAGTTCCCGTCATTTTGAACAGTTTGCAGTCTATGAAGAAGGGCCGAGTGAAGACTGAAATAAAGGGAGTTGCAGTAATCCAGCCTACAGGTCACAAAGGCGTGAACAAGCTTTTCCAGGTCCTTATGCGGAACATAATGCTTAGTCTTAGAAATGAGACGCAGTTGGTAGAAACTAGATCTAACTACAGCGGACACTTTGCAGCAACACACCCAAACTGCTAACAGTGTCAGAGAGGGAGCTGGCAAGGGAACCAAAGGCATCACAAAACTGTCCACGAGGAATATTACTATCAAACACAATGATTTTAGTTTCCTAAGAGCCACTCTTTGAAAGCAGTGCAGAGACCAGGCAGGATCAGTAGATCTGTATATCGTCAGCGTAACAGTGATAAGCGATATTGTATTTCTCAAAGATTAGAGAGTAGAATAGGGCCCAGCACAGATCCTTGAGGCACGCCACAGCAGACGGGTGCAGCGGAGGAAGAGCAGGTGCCCAGGTCGACCGAGAAGGACCTGTTGGAGAGGTATGATTTAAACCAACCACGGGCGACACCTCTAATGCCTACAGTATGCTCAAGCCTCTCTAACAAGATGCTGTGATCCACCATGTCAAAAGCCGAGGATAAATGCAATAGAGCTCGGACCGCAGCACGTCCAGTATCAGCAATTAGAAGAAGAACATTAAGGACTCTAAGCTGTGTCAGTGCTGTGACGTGGTTTAAAGGCAGACTGGAATTTATCAATAATGTCGTTCACATCCAAATACGCCTGGACTTGTGAAAGAACTATCCTCTCGACAACTTTAGAGATCGGCCTGTGATTCACATAATTATTACTATCAAGGTTTCTGTTGCTGGACTACGGCATGTTTCAAAGCTGACGGGACGCAGCCAGAGACTGAAGAAGGATTCATTAAACATAAAATACTGGGTCCAATTACGTCGAAGCAGTCCTTGACTATGCGAGACGGGAGGATATCATATATAGGAGTAGTGTTATTCAGTTGTTCAGCTAATCGCTTCAGAGTAAGGAGTGACACGGGCTCAAACTGATGGAGGGTTAATGAACAACCAGGAGCAGAAACAGGAAGCGAGGAAGAGAAGAAACTTTATCTAAGAAGTGATTTAAAAGTTGTTCACAAAGATCCGGCGAGCACGGCAGCAGCATATCAGGACGGGGATTGACCACCGAATTAAAATTTTAAATAGCGTTCAGGGGTTGTGACCATGAGCCAGGATCATTTTTGATAAGAAAGCCGCTTTCGCCATTTTAGCAGCAGTTTGAAATTTCGAGCGGCTGACACATAGGATTTCACAGGATACCTGGAGTTTATCTTTTCTCCACCTCCTCTCATCATGGCGGCAAACACGTCGTAAGGCGCGTGTGGAGTCGTTTAACCAGCGTTGGGAAAAGGCTGTAGGGCGCTTCATTTTAACAGGTGCAACAGTGTCAAGGATAGAGGAGCATATGGATAACAAGGTGTTTGCAAAGTCTTCAACCATATGAGAGGCAGAACAATCAAAAGAAGTGGACGCAGAATTCAGGAAAGACAGAGAGAAATTTGCCACAGTTTCAGCATCAACTACACGTAAAGCAGGAACTCAGGGTGCAGTATTATCTAAGTCAACATGACTGTGGCGTGGTCGGAGATCCCCACATTGTTTATATCCTTGATGCAAATGTCCAAGCCTTAGCGTGGGTAGGTTCATTTACCCACTGAACGAGGTTAAAAGAGTCAGTTAATGCAAGAAAGTCTTCAGCTGACGGGTCGTCCTTACAGCAGACGTGTATATTAAAATCCAGTAATAAGAACACAGCCATGTTTAAAAAGAACAGATCCTACAAGGTCGGCAAATTCAGAGATAAAAGTCTTATTGTATTTAGGTGGGCGATAGACCGCGACACACAGAGTAGCCTAACAGTCAGTCATCTCCAGCAGCTGAGCCTCAAAGCTGGGGTAGGTAGGGGAGGGGAGCTGCTGGAGGTTATTTTTAAAAACCGAAGCTAAGCCACCACCTCGGCCAGTAAGTCTAAAAAAGGCACAGTCTGGGGGGAGAAGCTCGGAGAAGGGGATGGACTCACCGGGGCGAATCCAGGTCTCCGTCAGGAGTAAAACGTCCAGTCCAGTAGTGAGGAAAAAGTCATTTAAAAGAAAGGTCTTGTTCGCCAGTCACCTGACATTTAGTAAAGCCATACGAGTCCAGGCAGCTAGGTCACCACTGGTAGCACGTCGCAGAGCGCTTAGGTTGTTGTGATGGACGCCACGTCTGGAGGACGTAATCCAGGGTCGAACAGGAAGGCATGCAACTGGGTATGGGTAGGCTTGTAATCAGCGGGGCAGATCCACCGATGGCTCAGTAGTTTAGCATCAAAGCGGTCTCCGGAGGAGGGGAGGAAGCGTAGACGGCCAGCATATGGATAATCCGTAGCCTTTGCTTTAAGGTAAGCCTTGAGGCGGACGCGGAGACCCCTCCTTTTACCCCGTTTCCTGTAACGTTTCTTGTGCAGGTTGGGAAGGGGTAACCAGGAAATACTGGTGGAGGAGTCTAGCCGTAACAGGGTGGCGTCACCCAGGTTCCAGCATGGATCGAGCGATGCCAGTAAGAGAATCGGAGATTTAAAAGCGTTTGTCTGTCGTAGGTTATTATTGCACAACCACACGATGAGCATAAAACCAAAAAAATAAGGAGTACTATGCCAAAGTCCAGTAAAAGGGGAAGGAAAGGTAGAAAGCAGAAGCACAGGCGAGGACGGCCAGCCACACACACCGGCGCCATCTCAAGAAATGATGATGTCAATAATGCTGACTCAGAATGACATTAGTCGCCCTTTAACAGGCTTCAGCTGTCTGTACCAACTCCAACAGCACACTTCATATCATACAGTCGTAGCTGTTGTGTAAAAACAGCCACAGTCAGTTTGCTTTGAATCATTTCTTAAACTGACACTGCATTTATTTCCAACCTTCAGATCCCTGCATTCTCTCATGAAAGTGAATCTGTGTTTTAGCTGTGTGAGAGTCAAAAGGTGGTGATCCTGGACTTGGGCACGGAGCCTCAGCGGGTGGAGATTGTGAACCTTGAGCCCTTCGAGGACGATGAAAGCCGAGAGCAAGATCTGACCAGCTCACCTACAAATGCCACCACTGAAAACAGGTGTCTGTGTGTGTCTGTGTGTGTGTCTGTGTGTGTCTGTGTGTGTGTCTGTGGGTGTCTGTGTGTGTCTGTGGGTGTCTGTGGGTGTCTGTGGGTGTACCTATCTTTGCACTGACACAACAGCTTAGAGCTACATTGGAAACACAGCTCACTGGAGCACCAACTCGATAGTATTTGTTCTCTGCTGTCATTACAGAGAAAAGCAAAACAAGATGCTGTAAAAATACTGAGCTACAGTCTGATGTCCATCATTGAAACTAATCAGTCGTTATGACCTGTTCTGCTTCTACCAACTGTAGCTTCCAGATTGTTGAGCCTGAGACTCCAAGCCCTGAGCCCGAGGTCGAAGAGATGACACAACCGTCGAGGGGAGATAAGAACCTCGGGAAGAGCCTGGATTCATACAACCAGCTGACAGCAGACAACAAAAAACACAACAACAGTATTTTGGCATGTAAGTCAAAAGTCTTTCAAAGACCTCTTTGTACCCAAATCAAAGGCATATTAACTCATCACACGTGAAAACATTTACACTGGTTAATCTTACGGCTTACATATGTCTCATGTATATCGAGATCATCTTTTTTAAACCGACGTTAGTAAAAACTGATTCTCAGGTTAGTTTCATTTTTCCACTGGACATTTTGACCTGATACCAAAGTATCTTTGAACACTACAAACAAGACTAATTTATTTCAGCAGTAACTTTAGCTACGCTCTGTATCCTCACCAATCCTGTGTCATTATCCATGTTTCTGTGTGTACGTATGAGGGAAAGTTCAACATTGAAAACTGAAATAAGTCAGAAATGTTGTGTGCTGACATCATCGTGGGGCGTTGCACAGGTACATTTAGAAATATACGAGTTATCCAACAGTCGGTGGATATTTTGGCATTGCATAACCAGAATTACAGCTTATTGATTACTAAGCGGAGAAATCACTTTATTTATATTATTGCAACATGTGAATACATTTGATCAAATGTGTCATTGAACTTTGGCAGATCTACATTAAGCTAAAAGTATAAGATAAGAAGACTGAAGTGTCGGGGATGAAACCTTTGCTGCATGAGGAACTTATCCTTGTTCTTCTTCACGCTAACAGCTGCTGCCAGAGGCTTCAGGCTGTGATGTTTACTGTACACCAATCAAGAAGGATAAGCGTGACCCCTCTTATGCTTTCCTGCCTTTAGAAAGCATCTACATGAGTCTTACGTGACCACTTGTGGTTCGATCTAACTTTCCTCTCTGTGTATATAGAAATAAGTGTTTTCATTTTACATGCACCTTTATGCTGCGTCTAACCTGAAGCTGGAATAACTCAGGTGGCTGCTTTCAGTTTTTTTGTTGTATTGGCTGTAGAGGTGGAAGAAAAGCCCACTCTGTGTGTGTTTTGCTGCAGCTGTGAGATGTTCATTCTGATGGCTTTTGTCGTCATGGACCCTGTGACTGTTTTAGGGAGATGAATATTGACCACTGGGCATCTCGCGGTTCAGAAAGCCATAGAATACTGTCATGGTCCTGCGGCCATGACTCAGTGACTTTGTGTTTGTGTTCCTTATTGTTATTATTCTCTTTATTATTCTTGGGCTGTTTTGGGATGGTTTGTGTTTTGGGATTTTAGATACTGGGTTTTGGGTTTGTGCTCCCTCTATTGGTCCCTGGTGTTAGTGTTCCCCTGTCTCGTCAGGTTAATCAGGTCCAGCTGTGTCTCCCACCTGTGTGTGATTTCCCAGTGTCTCTTTGTGTACTTATAGTGTGTGATTTCCTCTGCTCCTCGTCGCGTCGTCTGTGTTCATACCCTGTGAAATCCCCTGCGTGCTCTCCCTGCTGTTCTCCCTTCATGTTCAGGTTTGCCACTCCTTTGTGTAGTTTATCCCAGTTTAGTTCATCCTTAGTTCTGTTTTGCCATCTCCACTTTATGTTTGATATTGTCAATAAATCGCCTTCACATCTGAGTAAGTGCTGCATTTGAGTCCTCCTTTCCACTCTTCACACGGCCGCTGCCCCGGACTGTGACAAATACACTGTAATGGAGAGATAAGAGAAATACAAGGAAGCTACACAAGACACATGTTTTCTGCTTTGAATGGTTTGAAATGTTTGGAAATGCCAAAATTCTTCTTTCCCCTTCCCCACATCTGTCTCAGAGCCTACAGACATTCTTGGACTTGAAGCTTGGTTTGTCCTCTACGGCAGTGTTTCCCAGCCTTTTGGAGCCACGGCAAATATTTCATGTTAGAAAAATTACACTAAACAAAAATGTCACAAAAAGCATATTAATAATTTCCCCCCGCGCAGCAGGTATAGCTGACTTGGCTCAGGTTGTGCCCAGCATAGCTTCTTTGCTTTCTTCTGACCACTACTCCTGCCAGGGCCTTCATCTGGGTCGGAGTTTTCTGCAGGACCAAGTCAGCCTGACTGGTTCTTTTCAAATATTTATCTGTTACGTGCTGCTATGGGCTCAAAATGTGGTCATAAATATTTTGTATGTGTAAAAAAGATTTGTGTGTGCGTAAAAAAGATTTGTATGTGTAAAAAAGATTTGTGTGTGCGTAAAAAAGATTTGTATGTGTAAAAAAGATTTGTGTGTGGACTTAGAAAAAAAAAACCATGCAAGTTACAAGTACGAATTTTGACCCTATTTTTCTTCCTTTCATCTGATTGGTCAATGTCATGTCAATCACAAATGTAACAATCCAATCAGAGAACAGATGGGTTTGGCTGTCGGAGGGGAGCTTTTTTTGAACTGCAGGTCCTTGAAGGGTGATACAGTTTGAAGCTGGAGGATCTCTATATAAATATCCGATAGCAGCTAGGTCCCCTAACTTTCAGTAGCTGTTGAAAGGAAAAAGTTGTGGTATATCAGTGGTTAGAAATACCATTATTACTTTAGGATTAGTTTAACACAAAGTCAGGGCTGACCCAGGACCATTGCTGTGAGTCACAGTGCGCAGCATAAAAGTCCTTTCACATCGGACGCAGGATGTGCTGCTAATGCTAACTGCTAACTAAAAGCAAAGGATCCAGAATTTGTTGCGCTGGCTGCTGGGCTCTGTGTGCAGCAGCTCTACCTGTACTAGATGCACCTGCTCCTTGTCTTTTCTATCTCTGACTTTATGTCCTCTACAAGAGTTTTTTTTTTTGCTGGTTCTTCAAATGTTCAATAAAAACATGTATGCTAATTCATAACGAAGAAAGCTTTGTAATGAAGACTGTCATTTCCAAAACACTGCCCGCCCCCACCCTGCGTTCCGCAGCACTGTTGAAAAGGCTGTGGAAGTCCCTGTATTAAACACTTAGTCCTGTGACACAAAAATCACCAAACTCGGACGACCACAGACTGTTTTCCTTCGTGGTGATGAAGGAAAACGCTGGGTTGGCATGTAAAAGGGCATTTATTCCCTTCAAAGACCTGCAGTTCAAAAAAAGCGCCCCTCGACAGCCAAACCCATCTGTTCTCTGATTGGATTGTTACATTTGTGATTGACATGACATTGACCAATCAGATGAAAGGAAGAAAAATAGGGTCAAAATCCATACTTGTAACTTGCAGGGTTTTTTTTCTAAGTCCACACACAAATATTTTTTACGCACACACAAATTCTTTTTTACACATACAAATCTTTTTTACAAGTACAAAATATTTATGACCACATTTTGAGCCCATACGCTGCGTCGTCTCACAGCATGACGATTATGTCATTTCTTCTTCTGTTTTACTGGCAGTTGACAACCCATTTATTAGACCAGGTAGTTGTACTGCCCTCTAGTGGAAGAGAATGTAATTGTTCTGCCCGTTACTCACGCCAATCACTTAGAGCAGGGGTGTCCAACTCCAGGCCTCGAGGGCCGGTGTTCTGCAGGTTTTAGATCTCACCCTGGGTCATCACATCTGAATCAAATGATTAGTTCATTATCAGGTCTGTGAAGAACTTCAAGACATGTTGAGGAGGTCATTTAGCCATTTAAATAGGCTGTGTTGGATCAAGGATCTAAAACCTGCAGGAAACCAGCTTAGAGTACTAATCAGGTAGAACCAGAGGCTGTATCCCAATTCAGGGTCTGCAGCCTTAAAGGCCGCATTTTAAGGCCGATCACGTCACAGCGACGCAACGAAGACTGTCCCAATTCAAAGGCTGCACGAAATGCAGCCCTCAAATGCGTCCTTCGTTTCCCCGGATTTGAAGGATGGGTCCGTGTATCCTCCATGGCCCAACATATCCCAGACTTCATAGCGCGGCGGTGGGTGTGGATAATTTTGCCGGAAAAAAACGGCGGATGGCTGAAGCGGGGCGGAAGAAGAGTAAACTTTCAAAAGTAAGTACTGAATATGATGTCACTTATTTATGTGCGAATGTTTAATAACGAAGAACATTAAACATTACTGTTGGCCACATGTCGGCAAAGTTATGTGACATTAGCGATGTTTGTACTAACTTGGTTCTAAAGCCTTTACTTTAAAATATACGGCGTTCAATAGTCGACCTTAATCTTACAGAGAATGTGATGATTTTATGGATAATTAAAGTCAGTCATATATCCACAAACACAACAAGCTGAAAGTCAGTGATGCTGCTCGGTTTGCAGTCCTGAATATCACGGCACAAGCAGGATCCACTGCACTGTTAATGTTAGCTATGTTATATTGCTGCCTCTGTTCGGTGGTGTCGAGCCAAACGGACTTTAACGTGTGTTTGAACGAGCTGACGGTTCACTCGTTAAGCTGAAAGAAAGATGCTTTAATCACAGCAGTCACACATGTGTCCACTGCACCATCTGGGACTCTTCTTGTTTACACTCGTAATAACACAAACACTAAATCCTGCTTCTCTGTGCTGTTGTGTAGCAGTGTGTACACCTGAGACTGTCACCTGTCTGTCTGTCCTGCACTCTCTCTCTGTTTCTTTCTCTCTGATTGTGGAATAAAAGTATGAACATGTGTTTATAAGTTACACTTGTGTTTGAATCCTGCAGCTTATCACACATTTGATTTCCATGTGTGACGACTGCAAGTGTCCAGAGTGAGGACAGACTGAGGGACCCACTGCTGCACATCATCTGTGAGGCTTTGCACCCCTGATGATCCACCAGGACAAACTCAGCAGTGTGTGAGGAAGAGGAGGAGGAAGAGCCAGCAGCAGCTGACAGATGGAGAGAATAGACAGACTGTTCCCTGTTTGTGAAGGACTGCTAGGAAAGTTTAAAATCACTAACTGTTCAAGGTTCTTCATTCGTCACATGCATAGTAATACAAGTACAGTGCAAATGTTTGGGCAACCTTGTTAATAGTCATTATTTTCCTGTATAAATTGTTGGTTGTTGCGATAAGAAAATTTCAGTTAAATATATCATTTAGGAGACACACACAGTGATATTTGAGAAGTGAAATGAAATTTATTGGATTTACAGAAAATGTGCAATAATTGTTTAAACAAAATCAGGCAGGTGCATCAATCTGTTGTCATTTTATTGATTCCAAAACCTTCAGAACTAATTATTGGAACTGAAATTGGCTCGGTAACCTCAGTGACCCCTGACCTACATACACAGGTGAATCCAATAATGAGAAAGAGTATTTAAGGGGGTCAAATGATAGTTTCCCTCCTCCTTTAATCTCCTCTGAAGAGTAGCAACACGGGGGTCTCAGAACAACTGTCAAATGACCTGAAGACAAAGATTGTTCAGCATCATGGTTTAGGGGAAGGACACAGAAAGCTGTCTCAGAGATGTAAGCCGTCTGTTCCCACAGTTAGGAACATATTGAGAACATGGAAGACCACAGGCTCAGTTCAAGTTAAGGCTCGAAGTGACAGACCAAGAAAAATCTCAGATAGACAGAAGCGACGGTGAGAACAGTCAGAGTCGACCCACAGACCTGCACCAAAGACCTACAACATCATGTTGCAGCAGATGGAGTCGCTGTGCATCGTTCAACCATTCGGCGCACTTTACACAAGGAGATGCTGCATGTGAGAGTGATGCAGAGGAAGCCTTTGCTCTGCCCACAGCACAAACAGAGCCGCTAAAGCACATTTGGACAAACCAGCTTCATTCTGGAATAAGCTGCTGTGGACTGATGAAAATAAAACTGAGTTATTTGGGCATAACAAGGGGCGTAATGCATCGAGGAAAAAGAACACAGCAGTCCAAGAAAAACAACTGCTGCCTCCAGTAAAATATGGTGCTGGTTCCATCATGCTGTGGGGCTGTGTGGCCAGTGCAGGGACTGGGAATCTTGTCAGAGTTGAGGGACACATGGATTCCACTCAGTATCAGCAGATTCTGGAGAATCAGTGACAAAGCTGAAGCTGCGCCGGGGCTGGATCTTTCAACAAGACAACGACCCGAAACACTGCTGAAAATCCACTAAAGCTTTCATGCAGAGGAACAAGAACAACGTTCTGGAACGTTCATCTCAGCTCAGACCTGAATATTAATGAAAATCTGTGGTGTGAGTTAAAGAGAGCTGTCCATGCTCAGAAGCCATCAAACCTGAATGAACTAGAGATGTTTTGTAAAGAGGAATCGTCCAAAATACCTTCAACCACAATCCAGACTCTCACTGGAACCTACAGGAAGTGTTTAGAGGCTGGAATTTCTGCAAAAGGCAGATCTACTAAATATTGATTTCATTTCTTTTTTTGTTGATTTTGTTTAAACAATTATTGCACACTTTCTGTAAATCCAATAAACTTCATTTCACTTCTCAAATATCACTGTGTGTGTCTCCTATATGATATATTTAACTGACATTTTTTATTGTAACAACGATTTATACAGGAAAATAATGACTATTAACAAGGTTGCCCAAACCTTTGCATCCCACTGTATAACACACAGTGAAATGTAACCTGACACGCTCCTCGTCTGTCCTGAATCAGTCTTATTAGGTAATGTTCAAATAATGTTATCATCCCAGTGTTTCCAGTGTGGGAGAAAGTACTCAGGGCCTTCAAGTTACACACTATGAAAGGCAGCAACAAGTTTAATGTTCAGAAAGTCTGTATCAGCAGCAGAATGGAGCTAAAATAAATGTTGGTTTCAGTTCTATGAAGCTTTGAGTATTTTGGATCAGTAGCTGCTGTGTTTGTTGCATCATATTGCGGTAACTGTTTATATGCTTTATATATTCTGAGCTAAGTTGATCTATAGTGTTACATCATATTCTATAAGGATGTTATGTGTTTGTAGACTTTCTGCCCAGTTTGACCCATTTAGCAGACGTCAGCCTGTTTAAGGCTCTGATATCTATTCTGTGTGACTTACAGCAGTTATGACATGGTCTGATTTTCTCACCCAATAAAGGAATATTTCATATATCAGTCTACTCTTCATTCTATCAGACACAGTTATCACAGCTCCTACATTTGCTTTTTACACATGTATGTAAGCATTGAGCCAAATTTAGTAATGCCAACGTATTAAAACAATATTTGTCTCTTATATATAACACATCTATAGATACACTGTCAAAGATACTTGTCTTTGAGTGAAGATTTAAGGAAATATAAATAAATGCAACTTGAATCTTTACTGCAGCTCAGTATTTGACACAGAGTTCAAACTCACTGCTGTAATAAATCATAATGATTAATATAATAACTTTAATATTGGTCATATTATATTTACATTACCACAGTGAGATGACTTTAGTCTCATGAACAACATCAGCTAATTGTTATTTACTAGCTAATCTTAAATGACTGTTCAGCACAGAAATGAAGCCCAACAATCGTGTTTTACAGTCCTGTGGTCTCAGCCTCAGATACTCAACTAATCACACAGAGCTCATGTAGAAACAAATGAACAAATATTTTCTCCTTCATTTCTGTCAAACAAAGCTGTTTGAAATGTTTCCAGCTGTTAGTGTCATGGTTGCTAGGCAACCTGGGCAGCATAGCGAAGGCTAGACCGTCCCATTTCAGAAGCCTCGCACTCCCGGCCTTAGCGGTCTTTGAGTGGGCGGCCCTTGTGGACCGTTAAGGCTGCAGACCCTGAATTGGGATACAGCCAGATAATCTTCCACGGCACACCTGATCATTTTTCACGGCACACCGGTGTGCCGCGACACAGCTCTGTGAGACCTTACATAGACAGGTGGGCAACTCTCAGAATCATTTCCAATCAACTGAATTTACTACAGGTGGACTCCAGTGAAGTTGTTGAAACGTCTAACAGATGACCAGTGGAGAGGGGATGCACCTAAGCTCAGTTTTGAGTGTTATGGCAAAGGCTGCATTACTTTTTAATTGTAATACATTTTCAAAAATTTCAAGCCAACATTTTTCACTGTGTCATTATTTAGTAGAATTTTAGGTGAAAGAATAATTGGATCCATGTTAAGGCTGTAACGTGACAGCATGTGGAACGAGTGAAGCGCTACGAATACTTTCCAGATGCACGGTACAATAAAAACCATAAAATACTAATTAAACACTTTGAATCAACTTCTGTCTTATGACTGATTCATTTCCCGTTAAATATTGACTAATGACTGTTTGTCTCCAATTCATTTCATCTTTATATACAATTGACTGTGATTCTTAAATGCAGCTGAACGTCTTTAGCCTCAGGTTTATTTTTGGACTTACATGCCTCTGTACACTGCTGGTGTACAGAGGCATGTTTTTGATGCTTATACTGTAATCTCCAAATTAAATACACTGTAGAGCATAGTGTCTACTAGAACATGTGCAAAGCTAACAAAATTCACCCCCCATTTTATTAACTACCAGCGTTTGTTAATAATGTTCAACCATATAATTAGTGTTGTTATAGACTGTTATGTGCTGGACCCCCAGCACTGAGTCAACGACGAAACAAGTTCCAAAGAAAGTTCATCTTCATTCACTGCAAACTACAAACCAAAAGTCTGAAGAAGATTTTCTCTTTAATGTTGTTTGTTTCATTGTTGGCCTTTCACGCCGTGTTACGTAAGATATTATGAAGCCAACGATTATTCTTATTATTTATAAAAAACATCTTGTTTTTTATAATCAGCAGTGCTCTCCACTGTGCAAGTATAACAACAACAACAACAACAACAATAATAATAATAATATACCAGTTGCAACTAAATCACTTTCTATCTTATGACTCACCAAATACTTGTTCCAATTCTCTAGAAGGATTATCTTCTAATACCCAATAGTTTTAGTGTTAATAAACCTACATCGATGGTTAAAGTACTAGTAGGTAAATAAGTAAAAAAGAACAGCACTAATCTAAATTTCATTCTCCTCTTCTTCTCTTTGCAGCGCAGACGTTCACTTTGGTGAGCAGTGACACATGAGCAATGGCGGCCTGGACATCCTCACTGGCGTCCCATTGAGCTCAAATGTATCCAGCCTGCACAGAGCAATGCTTCCTGCATTTACAACTAAATCTGTTGGCACTAGTGTTACGTGCCAATACAGAGACGGAGACTGAGAGGATGATGATTCAGACTGACCGACACCTAGACGACCAGCCATCATATTCAAAGAGGCAGATATTCTGTATCTTTAGTGCTCATTAGATCTGCCGGCACATACTCTGTCCTTAAGCAAAACACATTCTGTGGAGATGTCAGCATATTCTAGGACTGTAAAATGGTTTAGTTTAAAAATTATGTGGTTTAACTACAAAATGCCTGAAGAAGCCCAGAAATTCATTGCTGTAGTGTTACAATAAAGCTTTGTTCAGCGTTCAAACAGCTGTGCAAAATATGATTAAAAGCAAAGTGCAATTCCAACTCCAAAGTTAAAGTACAAGTTATTAAATGTTTAAAAGATCAATTTTATTTACATAGCACCAAATCACAACAGTCACCTCATGAACTGTATATAGGAAAGAAGGACCGTGTAATTGTGCAAGCACTTGGCGACAGCAGAAAGGAAAAACTCCGGTTTAACAGGAACAAACTTCCAGCAGAACCAGTATCAGGGAGGTGCAGCCATTTGCCATGGCTGGTTGTTGATGTGAGGAAGATGGGATAAAGAGAGCCAGAGATGATAATTATTACTAATGATTAAATGCAGAGAGGTGTATAAACACAGAGTGGAGAAAAAAACCTTCACTCTCCACACGTTTCAGAAAGTTTAAGGAGTGTTAAAATACGGGAGCAAACCTGGTCTCAGTTTTTAATGTTTCACGCATCTAATTCAGTATATTGAAAACACTGCATTTCTCAGCTCAGATTTAATGTTTGATATGTTGCCTTTGTACTATTTTTTTTAATTGAATAAGGCTTTAAATAATCAAACAAGTCAAATTACTTTTTACACAGTGCCCCTGCTTTTTGGGAATGTGTTGTAAACAGGAAGGAGTTAACCAGCGAGCAGGTGACCAAACCCCAGATGAAAGGGAAAGGTTTGCCTTTTCCAGGCAGAATGTAGCCACTGCTCTGGTGTGAATACTTCTGAGTAGCCCTGAAAAGCCGAGTGGAGCCTGATGCTGACTGGAAAGGATTTAGACCTCGCAGGAGACGGATAGCGTCCAGTCACTTTTATGGACCGTGTAATTTAGTTAGCTTCATAAAATTTGGGTGGTTTACTGATAATGGCTTTGTAATCTGTGGCACATGAGCAATCCAAAGCATTTCCATGATCCAAAAGGCCCACATATAGCAGAGTAACAAACCATTCATCTTGTAAATGGAAATTATGACACGTGGCTCCTTCCTAACCTCAGGACAAATGGCCAGTCCTAACATAAAGTGTTTGTAAATGTCTTTGGAAATAGCTGGATAAATCCCTGTAATCTAGACTCAGACAGATGTGGTGTAAGGGGGTGATGGAGAAACCAGTGGACTGTTCTGTTTAGTCTGAGGTTAGCACTAACCCCATCAAGTATCTGAAGGGTGTACTCCTGAGTGAGGGGAAACTAAGCAGATTGGACTGGACATTCAGTTTAAGGGTTAAGCTTTTAATTTAATCATCAGTTTTGACATCAAGCACATCCATATATATAAATAGTTTATTTGGCTGAGTTCAGGTGACGTGATATTTTGCAGTTGCTCACTGTATTGTGCCTTTTCGTGTGCATTCGTGTTTCGGAGTGAGAGGCAGTGGAACATGGGACTGAAAGGAAGGAGGACCTGAAGTTGACAGAGATCCCTCCCATTTACCAACCCGGTCATGTTCAAATCTTCGCCTGTGCTTCAACCTTTGTAGTAGCCAGTTGGTCCAGACACTGTCTGAAACATAAACTCAGATTATTCACTTTAACCATTTTTTAAAGATTGTACTACTTATCTGGTAAAAGTGAAAAGAAAAAAATCTGAAAACTTAATGTTTTCCTTCCATTTGTTATGCTACAGCCATGTGCTGCCACTGAGGCAGCGTGTTGTTTTTCTCCAAAACACCATGTAGGAATATTTCTGGGCAGGCAAGAATCTGAGCTAAACCATTGTACAGTCTCACTTTTATGTGTGACTTCTTTTGGATATAATGTAGCCTCATAAAACTGTGTTGCCAAATACATACACGTGTACAGAGCTTTTGATACCTTACTAAGTGCTAAAGTCATCCTAACATAACTATTAAAATAACAGTTATCTATAGTTCTGGTGGATGGGATATTAGCTGTTCCTGAGTTGCTAGAGATGAGTGTACAGCTGTATATATGAGCATCTGAGAAGCCTCATCACAGATGGCACAGCACCAAACGACACAGACGCAGTGCTTTACTTTAACCCCAAGTGGCCGCTAATCTTTAACCTGCTCGGATCTGGATCCTTTGGTTGATTTCAAACTGGAGGGATCCCACATCTTTTACACCTGCAAAATAACAGATTAGCCTTCATTTTAATATAAGTATATCCATATATTATATGAATATTAAGCTGTTTTTTTACTTTAACAAGGTGCCACATCATGCTGCTGTTTGTTTTTGTTTTTTTACAGATTAAGGTATGAAGTTAGGATTGTTTATGTTGAGCAGATGGTTTGAATACCCTGACGTGCTTGCAAAGCCTCACATAATATGCGAATGAGTTGAATTTGAAGTCTACTTTCTCAGTTTGTGTCTCTCTTTGTTTTTCCTCACTTTGGTTTGTATCAGTTAGAAAATACACATAAAAAGGATTTAGTTTGACTCTGTCCTAGGTGGTGGAAACTCAGAAAACGGCACATGTACAAAGCAATAAATAGGTATTTGAAGCCCCAGGACATTTAAAAAATTAAGAGATAAATAAACTGTAAAAAAAAAATTAAGATAAGATAGAAAACTTTATGTACACAGTGAAAAAAGAAGAGTGAATATTATAAGTATAAGAAATTATTATCATTAATATTAGAGTCAATATGCAAAACATTCATTTCTCATCTGTTTTATATCGTGAAATAAATGTTGATGTTCTTAAAACATGCTTGTTTCACTTTTCTCTTTGAAGTGATGCTTTTCAGGGCGGATTCTTTCATCACAATTCTATTTTATTTAAATAGCACCAAATCACAACAACAGTCACCTCAAGGTGCTTTGTATCGTAAGGTAAGGTAATACAAAGAAAAACCCAACAATCATATGACCCCCTATGAGCAGCACTTTGGCGACAGTGGGAAGGAAAAACTCCCTTTTAACAGGAAGAAACCTCCAGCAGAACCAGGCTCAGGGAGGGGCGGGGCCATCTGCTGTGATTGGTTGGGGTGAGAGAAGGAAGACAGGATAAAGACATGCTGTGGAAGAGAGACAGAGATTAATAACAGATATGATTCAATGCAGAGAGGTCTGTTAACACATAGTGAGTGAGAAAGGTGACTCAGAGACACTCAACCTATTATAAGCAATCATTTTAGCATGTGCACCCTCTAAAGCTTTTGATGACTCCTGGTATCAATCACAGGACTCGTTGAAGGACCACACGCCCTGTGGATGAAATGATTATGTCTAATTCTGTTCCACACCACTGTGTGATCTAAAACTGATGGGCTCAAATGTTTTTCTTCTCTGAGGATCAATGAGTGGTGCTCATCTAGGCTTCTGAAGAGAAAACCACTAATCTAGCAAGCTACTGTTACCTATGGGCAACATGTTTGTAGGCTTCCAGTAAAGCTGCAAATATGTGGATGAAGAGCCGACGTCAGGCCCAGAGTTCCTGTTCGATGTTAGTCACCATTTACAGTCTCACTATGAATATGGAAAAAAGAAGATACATTTTTCAGATGGTGATTTACTTGGAAGCAGCCTCATCCTACAGTGACCGGTCGTTACTATTTGCCAACAAACTGACACCAAAGAGATTTCCGGCACATATGTATGTAGAAGTGAAACGAAAACGGTAATTAGTGAAACATACTGGCATACATATACTAACTTTTATTATGGATTAGTCAGCCAACTGGTCTCAAGCCCAGTGTATTGTATTTACCAACCATCGAAAGAAACAGTATTTACTGAAAGCCTGTTTCCATCCACACACAAGCAGAGAAGGGACAGGCCTCCATTTCACCCAAACAATTGATCAATGACGTCAGCACACTTCTCGGCTTCTGTCAGTGGGGTGAGCTGAGATTGAACTCGGGAAAGTGTTGATGCTGACACGAAGGCTCCGAAAAGCTCCTGAGAGCAGCGCTGGCATGAGGAACGCGGAACAATGTGCCTCTTCAGCACTTTCTGCCTGGACTCCTTTTTCTGTTTGTCGGAACACGTGGAGCTTAGAACCACAATGCCACAGATCATGTGTGCTTGCGAAGATGACTCACCCGCTCTGCAAATACAGACATTTATTCATTTTCAAATAAATCAAATCAAACTGTGTGAATATTTTAAAGTCGGTAACCTTTATGGGAGACGCGGTCTCCCATAAAGGTTACGGTCTGGACTGTGGGCCGGTCGCTAGTCTATAACTGGACAACCAATCGCAGTCAAGTTCACACCTACAGGAATGACCGAGTAACCACATCTATGGCTGCGGGAGGAAGCTGGAGCGTCAGGAAACTGCACGAAAGCCCGGATGATGGATTCGCACTCAGACACGTGTATAAGTTACACGTTAACGTCAAAGCTACTTCTGGGTTATCAGTGTTATTCGTAACTTACGGTTAAACTACAAACACGGTCTTCCTCGCGAGTTAACTGAGCGCTAACGTTACATTTAACGGTGAACGACAAAGTGTGCCATCTTCAAATAGACCAGCTTCGGCATCGCTGACGTCGACGTCATCAAACCCCCTGTTGTGCTTTACGCTACAAGCAAGCGTGAGTGCAACAAGGAGGGCAGCCCGAGGGCAACTTTTCCGGTGAAACGTCACAAAAATAGCCTTTGGTGTTGCTCGAAAATGCGGCAGATAACGACGGAAAGAGCCGAACAAGATTATCAGCGGACGTCGAAAGAAAACGACACCGGTGAGACGACCGTAACCGGCATGGAAGGACAGGCCGTCCCCGATCCTAAACAGGAACCGGGCGACAACAACGACAGCAGGAAAGCGGAGACCAGCGGAGTGAGTGGCCGCGATGCGGCGGAGGAGCACGGAGACGCCCCGTCCCCCGTCCCCGACCAAGAAACCGCTCCGCGTACCGAAAAGTCGGCTGTTGGCGAAAGGGCCCCGAACCTCGAACTGTGTGAAGCCGCGAAAAGTCCCGCACAGGGCAGCTTGGCAAGTAGCACCGATTTCGCACAAGAGGGCTCCCGGGTGCTGAAACAAGAACAAAGAGAGGGGGGGAACGCGTCCGCCTCGCCGCCTGCTGACCACACAAAGACCGCGGACAAGCCTGAGCACGGCATCAAGAGACGGGCCAGCACGGAGCTCACCTCGTCGGACGGAGAGCCGCTCAGCCGGATGGATTCAGAAGACAGGTTTGTTGGACTGAGCGGTGGCCTTATCTTACAGCACCATGCCAAGTTCACAGCTTTGAAGCAGTTTGTTTACAGGTGAAAAATGTTCGCTTCCGCCGGGTCATGTAGTTCTTGAACGTCTCTATAGGACACGCTGGTCTGTATTTAGTCCTCTGTAGCGTGTAGTGTGGGGGGAGTGTTGGCTCACAGCAATGCTCGTTACACAAATATGATGTAGTCTCATGCTAATACTAAAGTACAGCTGACCTACATGTCTTTGTTCACCCCCCCGGGGGGGAACCATACCCTCACACGTGCCATCTACCTATGTGATCAATAAACCAGGATAAATTAGCCAAATAGGAGCAGATGTTTCATGAAGGTCACAGTCTGGGATCATTCTCGGTTGATAAGTCTTCTTTCTTTCTTGGATTTGTGAAATAAGCGTTTTATAAGCAGATGGACAGAAAACTCGCACACACTGGTTGTTGCAGATTTTTGGCATACAAGGATGCTTTCATGGAAACTTCTTGCAGCTGTTTTGTAAAAGCCTTCCAGAAGTAGTAACTGAGTATGGATGTATAACCAAGAGGCAGCTGCAGACAGTCGTTGTTTGTCGTGTAGGATTTGTGAGTCATTTTCTACATGTGGGTTTTTGTTGTTCTTTGTTAGTTGGGTTCTTGCTAATCATACATCCATTCTCTGTAAACTATACAGTTTCTTCCTTGTTGTGTCGAAAATATGATGACCACAACTGTAAAGCATGGAGAGTGAGGACCTTTTATAATGCTGAACTTTTTGGATGTGTAGGCTCTCACCACAAACGATTGTTGATAGCATGCTGGGGAACTTGAGTGTCGCTAGCTCCTAAAAATAAGATGCCCACTCTGTTTGCATGAATCAGCCTCCCTCCCAACAACACTCTTAATCAGCTTCTCTCTGCATCGTGTTGTTTTACTTTGGAACATGTCATTTCCTGTCAGCTCGGTTCTCTTCAGTTTTTATAAAGGCATAAACACAGATGACATCAGGTCTGAAAGTGGGACTGCCAACCGCCCTGTGGTTAGTGTTAGCAGTGAAACGTATGGAGGCAGTAAGAGACAGGTCTGCAGGGTTAGCCCGGGGTAAACGCGTCTCACGTGAAGTCTTTATTTGTGTGACACATTTTGACTAAAGTGGAAAAATAGACACCACCAACAGTTTTACACCAGCGGGTCCAATCAGTGGACAACACTCACGCAAAGAAGATGATGTAATTCATAATTTCCAAAAAACAAAACCCCAAACTGGCTGCTTTATGATGAAGCCCAGGTTATAGTGGTTGGTTTTACTGGTTAACTGAAGTTACTCTGTCAACTGTTCATCCACCAAACCGAGGTGACTGGTTTCCATCTGTCTTTGTCATGAGGGTCGAGGTTTAAAGAGCTTCGGCAGTTTGAGTTTAGACCTCGGTCTGTTTGTTTTATCAAATACTCGCTGAAAAGTCTACAGTTGTAAAATGGAGTTATCAGCAGGCTGATGTTATCTGACGGTGTTAGCTATGAGTATCAGCATTTCTAACAGCTGATCAATGGAAATGAAAAACTGAAGAAATGTCAGACAAACCTGTTTGTTTCGCTGGAATAAAAAAGCTCCCTGTAGAGGTTTTACACGTCACGCCGGTGTTGCTCGAGCTGTCGGCCACACTGCGCGTGATAATCACTCATACGTACTTTCACATGGAAATGATCACTGTTTTCTTCTTCCCCTCACAGTGCTGATATTCCGCTGCACATTGTTGTCCAACAATAATCAACGACAGATGTTTTTTTTTCCCCATTTTCTTTTTTCTGAAATAGGAAAAATGATCAGTTACGGGCATCAAATCAATACTGTAATTATTAGAAGTTACCGTGGTTTTCAAACATTCAGGTATCTGTTTCAAAGAAGATGTGACCATTTGAGCATTTTACATTTATCATCTTCATCTGCCTCCTCCAGCACTGCTCCCTCCGTCTCCTCTTCATCCTCTTCCTCCTCACCTAAAACCTCACTCCTGAGCTCTAGTTTGGCTTCTACCAAAGGAAAGTCTACATGAACGTATTTAATCTCGATATTGTTGTGATTGGTTATTTTCAGCAGACGTGCGACCCTCCCGTCTCTGGAAAGCTGACAAGAGAAGGCTAAACAACAACATAACGATCCAAGCTACCACACGTCTTAAACGTTTAAGCTCATTTCTCTCTGATCAACAGTTTGATTTAAGTTTATTTGCTATGTGCGAGTCAGCCCACGTGAATATCAGCGAACAGCAGCGCCTGCTGACACAAAACCCCAAACGTCCTCACCGGTGTTAATCAGAAGCTACGCCGACTCAGTGACAGCGCGTAATAAAAATCAGGTGCTGAGCAGTGACCGTGGTCCTCCACGGACTTACAGTCACATCCTGACACAAAGTGCTGATGAGCATTCAAACCTTTAGGCTTCACATCTCGTCCAGTGTCATTTGAGGGGTTGTTGATAACATACTGATATAAATTGTGTGCCGTGAAGTCGGGAGAAGGATGGCGTTACACTTCACAGCATCAGTAAGCACACTCGGAGGCCCAGTCATATTTATAGATCTTAGGGGTATTTACTTTGGCAGTTATTCTGAAGCATTATCCAAGTTATCTTTCATTTCTGCGATCAGCACGAAGGAAAACTGGTTTGTAAAATCATTTAAATGTAGTAAAACTGAGGAACTGTCCTCTAACATGACACAGCCAGGATCACCATCTCAGCCAGTGTTGAATCCCCCGCAGGCATCCTGCCATGGCTCTATTTCTGTATTGATGATGATCTGTGGTTACCTGTGAATTTTTAAGACTTGCGGTCTTCCTCACTTGAAGTAGTCCTTGTGAGAGCCAGGCCGTGCTCCAGTTAGCCAGTTTTTCACTGCACAGTGTGTCTTTATACTGTTTGAGGTCGTGACCTGTGACAGAAAGTAGCAACCAGACCCGTACACGATCAACTGTCACAAAAACAGCTGCCTGAAGGCGCTCAGTCATGAACCTCGTGGACTGGAGCCTGAACAGAGATTGAAAATGTGACGTCATTCAGGGGTAAAACCGCAAAGGATTCTGGGAACTCGTGGCAAGAGGTACTAGCGCACGCAGGCTTTCAATTGAAATCAGTTACACAGCGATAAAAAGAAACACAAAAATGTCAAGAAGCTGTTGTATTATTAACTGCAATAGCCGGTCGCATGACAGCCACGGGAAGCCGACGGGTAAAGAGATCGGTTGTTATCGGATTACGTCGTTGAAGAGAAATTGTTCAGCCATGTTTCCGAAGTAACAAAGACGCGACGGATGGCCTGGATTGCAGCCATTCAAAGAGCAAATATAACGTCCCAGAACACTCCAGCTCACAGGTTAGTCTGCTCCAAGCATTTACACGAAGGTCAGTCTGCTGTTGTAGTTAATGCGTCATTTTCTTAACATAATTGGTGATATAGGTTACAAGTCTGGCGCTGAACAGAAATTGTCGCGCTATGCTCCTTTATTTATTGTGTTTATTGTGCATAAATAGTGAATTGTCCTGACACAATATTGTGTTTCGCTTCTGTTATTATGGTACATTGACAAAAACATATACTTTTATTCACAGGATAAAACAGTTGTTTTGTATCACTAATTGCCCAGTGCGATTACAGCATACAGTATTATTGTCACTGCTACATTTCTGTGATGAACCAGAAATTATTTCCACTACTAATTAATTACCGTTGAGCTCAAAGGTCCTATTAATAAACGGTTAACGAATGTGTATTTATGACGACGATTTGTGAGACTGGTAAACTTATGATACGTACGATGGTCTTTCGTTCTACACGGTGCATTTCAAGGTCCTGCACCCATCCGTCGGTAAACTGTACCTGGGATTGTTGCAGTGACCTGAAGTTACTAAACTTCATGAGTGTATGCACTCACTCCAAGAACCGTATGATTATAAATCTGAGCGTGGTGAAAGTTGGGCAGCACGCTGACGTATTTTGTCCCTCTGTGTGCTCGTGAGGGTCTGACCCTTTCACTGGTTTGCTTTTTTTCCTCGTATCTTTTCTTTGACTTTTCATCAAGTCTGTCTTTGTACGGACCGGCATTGTTCTCCTTCGTTTTGTACAGAACCTTTTTGGGGGGCAAAGAAAAAGCAAGAATTTATTGGAACCGAAGAATGAACGTTTTGCGGTGCTGCAAATGCTTGCATTTGATGCGGTACTTGGATTGTTTTGTCACGAGTTCCCGGCATGCAATGCACGAAAGTCACGTGGTCTGTCAATCTCTACTGTCTGATGTGGTGTCAGACAGTTTTCCTACACATTAGTATTGGATAGTTTGGATATTGAGATAAATATTCATCGAGTTTTAAGAGTTTTTGTAAATCTTCTGGACTCACGGTCAATTTTCCCTCTAAGCTGCGCGCGTGCGCACTGCTGGCGTCTCTGCGCACAGAAAAAAAATTACCTGAATTGAAATTAAAATTAATATGTCAACAATTCTGTTTTGCAGTGTTAGTCAGTGACTGGCTGCTCCCGTATGGGATCAGAACGATGCCTCCTTATCCCATAGTCCAGCCAATGATGCGATTCACATTCGTGTATATATGCAGCTAATCAACGTGGTTGACTGACAGCGTCCTTATGTGCCGACACCGGTGTTTTAGCAAAGCGGCTGATGTGGAGTGAAGCCACGTTAATGACAACGTGTCCAACCATTGGAGATGTGAGCAGGACAGACGGAACAACTGACGGACAAAGTGTGGACTTTATACCAGTTTGTAAATCGTGTTGATCGGCCACGTAAAACCAGAGTTATGATAAAAATATCTGCAATGTTTGTTTTTCTTCCTGAATACTGTCGTTGTTTATATTTACTGCGGGAAGAAACTGTAAAAACGGCGTTTTATAAGGAAAACGCTCGAAAGCCTGTGAGCCAAAAAACCCACCAGCCTTTCCTATTGGTGGAAAAATGTACCATGTGGGCCAATCAAAAAATGGCAACATGGCATTTAGTTGTTTAGGAAGGGGGGAAGTTTTAGGAGTGACGGCGTGTTTGAGATGTGAGATGTTTGCGACGTTCAGCGTAAATCTTGTGTAGTCAGTGTGTAGTTAGTGTGTAGTGAGTGTGTAGTTAGTGTGTAGTGAGTGTGTAGTGTAGTCAGTAGTGTTGTGTTGTGTGTCAGAACAATGAGTCGCCTGCTGAGTGTTACAGGTGTTACAGCAGTGATACATCTGCTGCTGTCAGGCCTGCAGGTATCAGGCTGTTGTTCTCCTTCATCTCATAGTGGACAGAAATTATTTTTGGAGCGGCACAAATAATCTGTGTGGCATCAGATTTGATGCAGAACAGCTGATTGTTCTGTAAATAGTTTGAAATGTTTGTTTAAAAAACGCCTTGGCTGCATTTTTAGGTAAACAGCTGCAAAACACTTTGTTGTTTGCAAAACTCAGTAACTTTTTTGAAGAAGTAACTATAATTTAGATCATCCAACCATAGGCTCCTAGCACAACCTAGGACTCGAATGAAGTCGAGAGGCGACCGGGCCTTTGCATCCGTGGCACCCAGACTCTGGAATAACCTCCCCGTTCATATTCGCACTGCCGAGTCTATCCAGTCTTTTAAATTACGTCTTAAAACTTATTTTTTTACTTTGGCTTTTGATTCTGTCTAGTTGGCTGTTTTAGCTTGTTGTGTTGTTACCTATTGTTTGTTGTCCTCTTCTATTGTTTGTTTTAACTGTCTCATGTTTTTATTGACTGTGAAGCACTATGGTCAACACTGTTGTTTTTAATATGTGCTATATAAATAAATTTTGATTTGATATAATTAATTGCCCAACATTGTCTGCAAATACAGTAAATAATGACCAGAGTTACAGACTCTCTCCCAGACCACAGCTGTGTACAGCTGTGGAGAAGGCTCTGTTCCTAAACTGGTTTTAGTGGTTCATCCTGCACTGACCCCACCCATCAGTTGGGTGACGAGTGAAATAAAATACTTGACATGCATTTATTTTCATTCTGTCAGATCATATTTTGATTTCTCGTCTTTTGTGTGTGTTTCAGTATCAGCTCCACTCTGATGGACATGGAGAGCACAGCGTCCAGCGGTCGCTCCACCCCCGCTATGCTGAACGGTCACACAGGTGGAGTAGCAGGGAGTGGTTCACTGGTGGCAGGGGGCAAATCTCTGAGCTACACCTGCTGCTGGGATCACTGCCAGCTGCTGTTTCCCAGCAGCCCTGACCTGGCTGAGCACATCAGAGCAACACATGTGGATGGACAGAGAGGCGGGGTCAGTGACACGTTACTGTGTGTGTTGGTTTCAGATGGGTGGTTAGAGGCCAGGCGAGCCATCGTAATGTCAAACCAGAGGTTCCAGTCAGAAACAGCAGATGGTGAAAATGGAGTCTGGACTCAAAACGAGGTTCAACAGACCAACATGTGATCTGGAGTTTCAGCTGTGTGCTGGATTCATACGTCAGAGTAGTTTTGATAGACGCGACGTGTTCGAGTTACACTGAGCTGCCTGTAACAACCTTTGGTTAAGCAGTCATGAGCTCTACCAGGCGACCGCCACTGTTCAGAAAATAAAAAGTGCTAATGCCCACAAAGAAAGAGGAAGTGTGAATTTGGTTTGTTTTCAGTGTTTTTCTGTCTTCTAACCCACCTCCCTGCATTTAGTAGTGAGGGTGCAGAAAAAGAGAACTTCCTCTTAGTATCGTGTAATGTGTGTAATAATGCATAAGTAATGAAGGTACACACAGTATTTATTTAGCACTAGGGTAGACTTTAAGCGACACCGTTTATTTGCCTTCATACCAGCACGTTTCATTCACCCCCGGTGTGAATGTGGGGTTCAGTGTTCACCACCTCCTGAGTAAAACCGGCTGGTTGTGTTTGGACTGATATTTGCTCTATTAAAGCTTTGTGCCAGTCAGTTTGATCCCAAACACAAGGAGAGAAGTAAAACTGGAATAAAGATGTTTGATTGACGTGGAGGTTTGATTTATTCCAGCAGGAAATACGTTTCTGTTGGTCAGAAGAAAGAAGAGGACAACATAAACGAACACAGCCTTAGATGCATTACTGTGGCTCGTCAGCAGTTTGCTGGCTAACCCAAACTAAAGTTGTCTTGCTGGGAGCTTCTGGTTTATCGAGGTTACTGATTGGTTGAATCCTGCTAACGTGTTGCTAATGAC
This sequence comes from Mchenga conophoros, assembly GCF_057382185.1. NCBI lineage: Eukaryota > Metazoa > Chordata > Actinopteri > Cichliformes > Cichlidae > Mchenga > Mchenga conophoros. Next base: position 41,139,920 of record NC_140542.1, read on the forward strand.
AGGCATGCACACATTTTTAAATTTGATGACGTTTTTTAATATTCACTTCAGTTCAGTTTTATTTATATAGCACCAAATCACGACGACAGTCGCCTCAAGGTGCTTTATATGGTAGAGCCTGTAGTGAGGGGACGGTCTCGTTATCGCTCGTGTAAACCTGGTCAGACGTCGGCACTAATGCGCGGTGCATGTTAGTGTGCAGCTCTAGCTCTGCCGCAGTAATGTGTCTTTGTGTTTGTGCCCACAGGTGTTTGTGTGTCTGTGGAAGGGCTGCAAAGTCTACAACACGCCATCCACCAGCCAGAGCTGGCTGCAGAGACACATGCTGACCCACAGTGGAGACAAACCTTTTAAGGTGATCGCACACAGCTGACGTCACGCACGTCACCGTGTCTGTTAGTCTGCCTCGCTCGCGCACTCATGTCTGTGTTTCCTCCAGTGTGTAGTCGGGGGCTGCAACGCCACGTTTGCTTCCCAGGGGGGGCTCGCACGCCACGTCCCCACGCACTTCAGCTCCCAGAGCTCGTCCAAAATGTCCAGCCAGAGTAAAGTCAAAGAGGAATCTCCATCCAAGGCCGGCCTCAACAAGAGGAGGAAGCTGAAGAACAAGCACAGGCGCTCGCTCCGTACGTACCGCACACACGCACAGCGTCCCTCCAGGTTCACACGTTAAATGAATTCATCGTTTCGTCTTTCTAGCACGACCTCACGACTTCTTTGACGCTCAGACCATGGACGCCATCCGCCACCGAGCCATCCTTCTCAATCTAGCAACACACATCGAGAGCCTGGGTAATGGACACAGTGTAGTCTTCCACAGCACGGTAATCACACACACACAGACACACACACATAGCAAACACACAAAGTCCTGTGCAGGTGTGATGCCATGTTTTGTGCGTGTTCAGGTAATTGCCAAAAGGAAGGAGGACTCTGGGAAAGTGAAGGTCCTGTTGCACTGGACACCTGAGGACATGTAAGTCCTCCCCAGCTTCAGTTACACAGAACAGGCCAGGCTGAGTGGGGGAACCCACAGTGTTAAACATGCATGTTAGTGTAACCGTGTTGTCGTTCGCGTCAGACTGCCCGACGTGTGGGTGAACGAGAGCGACAGAGTGCAGCAGAAGACCAAGGTGGTTCATCTGTCCAAGCTGCCCTCAGACACGGCTGTCCTCCTGGACCCGAACATCTACAGGTACGCCTGCAAAGATGCTTTTAGATGCTGACAGAAAAAGAAAACAGCTCTGATGTTTTTACCGTTTCTCTTGCAGAATGTTCTTCTGAGCGGCTCGTGGTGACCTCGGCTGTCGCTCCCTCGTCGGTGGGACGTAGAGGGACTTGTTTGTTGTGATTCGTGTAGCCTCCAGTGTTTTCTACATTAGGTGCTGACTTTACTGAGTGTATGTAAGTGTAAGTAACACAACTAGGCTGGAAACTGACAGCTGTAACTGTAGAGAGAAGCAGTCTTTGTAAATACAGGAGATTTGTAATATATTTTTATACTTTGGATTTTACCTGGACTGTAGATAGACGTCTTTTTTCTGCCAGAACATTTTGGATATTTTAAAAGAGGATATGTTCATCGTGCATACACTGACACTGTTCTGTATGATGTCATTAAACTTGTCCAGTGTCCACCTGCTCTGAAGTCTTTACCTCCTAAAAATCTAACATAATAATATATTATGTTAGATTATAATTTGTTTATATAATAATTATAATCTAACATAATATATTATGTTAGATCTGTACCCACATATATGAATGTATGTGTGTATGTGTATATATATATTTATATATTATATATATATATAATATATTATGATGTAATATATTACTAGTATACTATTACTAATATTAGCTATTATCTATATTTTATAATATATATAGATTTTATAATAAAATCTTATTTTATTTAGTATATAATAAAAAAATATAATAATTAGATTAGATATTATTAATTATATATTATGTTAGAGTCATCTGTATGATGACAACCTTCCACTTATCCCTAGATAATCATTCAGGATACTGGCCCCCCAAGGACTAGAGTTTGAACTTGATGAACAATGAGCATTTTAATAATCTACATTATTATTAATATTAAATAAATTAATATTAAATAAATTCTAACAACAGCTGATCAAGCTTAAACGTGCTGCTGTTGTTTAGCCCGACCTCCGCTGGTTTCCTGTTTCTGGCGCAGAGAAAAGCCGATCAGCTGATCATTGATCAGTTTCATGATTGAATTAGCAACTTTCTAGCTGAAGTAGTACGGCACAAATCGCGTTCCTTTTCATCTCAACTTTAAAGTTCGACCTCCTCGGCTGTAATTGGTCCAGTCCAGAGTCGATCATGACCAACTGGCCAATCCACCACCTTTCATTTATACCGTTAAAAAGAAAAGAAATAAAACCCCATCGGCCCATAAAAACGAAAACTGACGAGCAAATTCATCCTGAGACTGAGTATGCAAACTCAGGCTCTGTCCCAATTCAGGGTCCGCACGCTTGAAGTACGCATTTTAAGTGCGATTACGTCACCGCCACGCGACGACGGCTGTCCCAATCCGAAGTGTACTTCAAATGCATACTCCAAATGCGCCGTCGATTTCCCCAAATATCAAGCGTGGTCCGGTGCACGCTTCGTGGTCCCATATATCCCACAATTCATAGCGCGGCGGTGGGTGTGGATAATTTTGCCGCAAAATACGGCAGAAGGGAGCAGTCGAAGAGTGAACTGTCAAAATACTGAATATGACGTCACTTATTTATGTGCGAATGTTTAATAATGAAGAACATTAAAACATTGCTGTTGGCCACATGTCGGCAAAGTTGTGTGACATTAGTGATGTTTGTACTTTCAGCGTTAACTTGGTTTTAAAGTATATATATCATAATAATCTGACAATACTATAATATTGGCCATATTTATATTTACATTACCACAGTGGGATGATTTTAGTCTCATGAACAACTAATTGTTATTTACTGACTAATCTTGAAATGACTGCTCAGTACAGAAATGAAGCCCAACAATCATGTTTTACAGTCCCGTGGTCTCTAGTGATGGGACGTTCTGTATCGAGGCTTCGAAGCTTGTGTCGAGTAATTGAGGGAGCGTTTCCGCGATGCGCGTATCGAGGCTTGCATCATTTATGGGAGGAGCTGAAAATGATGACGTCCGAAGCCTCGCTGCCCGGCTGTACCACGTGACTGGTTCATGAAGTGGTTCGAACTTTGCCGCGAGATATGACAGCGATATAAACCCCTCAGACTTCATTCAAAATGTGGGTGTTTGATGGAGAGTTGTTAGTGAGAGTTTGGAGACAGTTTGGAGGTTTATGAGAGTGAGGAGAGAAAGTCAGGAGAGAATGGAGCCAGCTAAGAAGAGGAGGATGTCCTCCCCTGTGTGGGAACATTTTGATCTTATTCCTCCCAACAAAGTATGTAAATTTCTACAGAAGATGTATTTTCATAATACTGATGGTGCAATACAATTTATGTTAAGCTGTCTTGACTTTTGTACAAGGTGAAGTGTTTGCTATGTGCCAGGGAGCTGGGCTATAACAACAACACCTCATCCATGCTTAGGCACTACAGAGCTTTGCATGAGAATAAGGGGGACACCGATTGTGGAGCAAGACCAGGTGAGCCATCAAATGCAATGATAATATAGCATGCAGTGATGTTACTAAATGATATAACAATATTATACAACTGTTATAAGTTACGTGTGTGATATTTATATTTGTGCTTTGTTCTCCTGAGGAAAGACAAAGACAATCTCAAATAGATGAAGATCTGGTTAGCATGGTGATTGAGGACTCCCAGCCATTTAGCATTGTGGAGGACAAAGGATTCAAAAGATTTGTTAAATCATTAAATCCTAGCTATGTTCTCCCCACTGAAAAGGTCATAAAAGCAGTGAAAATTTAGTTTTTACAGAATAAAATGTGAACAGGCAGGAGTGTGTAGCTGTCCATACCTCAACGTTACAAAAGCACAACTACTGTCCACACCCCAACCACACCTCACCTCACAGTAAATGATCATTTCCATTTTAAGCATTTCCAAATGATCATTTTCCATACTGCCAGTATAAATATAAACAGTATACTGCCATCACTACAATATACATGTTTTACACACTCCTTTTGTTGTTGACATTTACAGGCTGTGTGCAAAAGGCCACACTCTTCAAATTCATGCCAACTAATATTTTTACGTCCAGTAGGTGTCCTACTGCAGTTTCTCAACAGCTCAGTTACTTCTTAAAACAGAATAATTGCTACGATGCCTTCCAGTCAGGTTTTAGACAGAACCACAGCACTGAAACCGCTCTGACCAAAGTGTTTAATGACATATGTCTGAATACAGACAGTGGAAAAATGTCAGTCCTAGTTTTACTGGATCTCAGTGCAGCATTTGATACAGTTGACCACAACATATTACTCAAACGACTGGAGAACTGGACAGGTCTTTCAGGAACTGTACTAAACTGGTTCAAAACATACGTAGAAAACAGGAAATACTTTGTATCAATAGGTAACTTCACATCTGAGCAGACAAGTATCACATGTGGAGTTCCCCAAGGTTCCATCTTGGGACCCCTTCTGTTTAACATCTACATGCTCCCACTGGCACAGATTATAAACAACAACAAAATAAACTATCACAGCTATGCAGATGACACACAAATATATATCACAATGTCACCAGGAGACCGAGGCCCTGTACAGGCTCTTGGTAAATGCATTGAGGAAATCAATGACTGGTTGTGCCACAATTTTCTCCAGCTAAACAAAAACAAAACTGAGGTAATAGTCTTTGGCGCCAAAGAAAAACGATTACAGGTCACCAGAGAACTTCAATCTATACATCTAAAAACCACAAACCAGGCGAGAAATTTGGGTGTAGTGATGGATGCAGACCTAAACTTAGAAAAACACATTAAGACAATAACAAAGTCAGCTTACTATCACCTCAAGAATATATCAAGGATAAAAGATCTGATGTCTCAACAGGACCTGGAAAAACTAGTCCATGCATTCATCTTTAGTAGGCTTGATTACTGTAACAGCATCTTTACAGGTCTACCTAAAAAATCAGTCAGACAACTACAGCTCATTCAGAACTCTGCTGCTCGAGTCCTCACTAAGACCAAAAAAGTGGACCACATCAGTCCAGCTCTGAGGTCCTTACACTGGCTGCCTGTCCGTCAGAGGATAGACTTTAAAGTTCTGATGCTGGCCTATAAAGCTCTGAATGGTTTAGGACCAAAATACATCAGTGACCTCCTGACCCAGTATGAACCATCCAGATCCCTCAGGTCATCTGGATCCGGTCTTTTATCAGTTCCCAGAGTCAGAACCAGACACGGAGAAGCTGCATTCAGCTTTTATGCTCCTTATATCTGGAACAAACTCCCAGAAAGCCTCAGATCAGCTGAAACACTCAGTTTATTTAAATCCAGGTTGAAGACTCACCTGTTCTCAGCTGCATTTGAATAAAGCACCAAATCCACACTTTAAGCTTAAATTTCAAAACTTACATTTAACTACTGATTTTATCTACTGTTCTGATTTTATCTGTTTTGATTTTATATACTGTTTTGTTTGTTTGTTTGTTTGTTTGTTTGTTTGTTAATTAGTTAGTTAGTTTATTTGCTTGTTTTAATCAATTTTAAATCATGCTTTTTATTTGTTCTTGTTTCTAATGTCTCTGTAAAGCACTTTGAATCACCTTGTTGTTGAATTGTGCTATACAAATAAACTTGCCTTGCCTTGCCTTACTAGAGCAAATGAAGCTTCAAGAAGCTTTGCGCTGGGATGAACCAATTGGATGAAAAGCTTCAGTGCTTCATGAATCTTCATCTGCCCATCACTAGTGGTCTCAGCCTCAGATACTCAACTAATCAAAGTGATGTCATGACGAAAATGCATGACTAACAAAACATTTGTTTCTCCTTCATTTCTGTCAAACAATGCTGTATGTAACATTACTCGCGGTTAGTATCATGGTTGCTAGGCAACCCGAACAGCGCGACGAAGGCTAGACCGTCCCATTTCACAAGCCTCTTACTTCCGCACTTCTCGTACAGTACACACCGTACGTAGTACGCGTAGTGCGCGTACTTCAAGCGACACAACCTCAGCCTGCTTGGATAAAAGCAAAACGTTCAGATGTTTGTACCTACATCCGACCTATGCTATGCTAGCGTGAATACATAGCATGTATATAGTTTTACGCTGCTGTGATCACAGAACAGTCCGCGTTTTCTAATTTTTAACATTTATTACGACAGGAACAAATCGTTTTTCAAAACGCCGAGAAAAAAAAGACAACACCGACGTCATATTTAGCAGCCGGAAGTATCATGACGCATTCCTGACGTCTGGAGAATGGCTGGGCTGCTGAAGAAGGTATGAGTAAAGGTCATGTCTTGTTTTAATGTAAGAAACACAATAAAACAGCTGTATTAGTTTTATTAAGGTGACGGTACTGTCACCTCCGTTTGCGCGCTGTGCATGTTGTGCTAGCATGCTAACTTGATAAGGAGCTAGCACGGCAGTGTCCGGTCAGAGCAGGTGGCAAACTAAAGGAAAGCTCACCGAACACTTTGAATCCGGTCCCACGGTTAAGTCAGCCGAACACCCGTGGGAGCTTTTGAAGAAACTGGTTAAGCCATACTTCCCTTACATGGCTAACTGGAGACCCGAATCTGGACCAACAGACCTGGAAAATAAAATCCCTGCTCAGTGCAAACCTGCCTGTAATGTTAATAAAGTGCACATATTTGAAGGTGAGGGCTGATGGATTTCAGAGAATGTTTTTTAAGGAAGTTCCACATTAGCAGGGAAATGTTGTTGGAGGTGATTAAGAACCACAAGTGTCTCGTCCAAGTCATAAAACCAGCTGTGGAGCTGGTTGTTGACAGTGCGAGCAGACAGACTGAGGGTTGGTTTAGGCCGAGTGCCGATGCTGGAGTCACGTGGTTAAAGGTGAAAGCATTGACATTAGCCACTCTTGGACAGCTCTCCTTTTCCTCTCTTCCAGACGACCGGCTTGGTTGGCCTGGCAGTGTCTCAAAATCCACAGGAGGTGAGCAGCTGATGGTGACTGCACCACATACCTCATTTTTAATCTTTCCCATCGCCTGACTGTGACCAGACTAGTCCTGGATCACACTCGTGTTATCCGTGTGCCGTTTATGGAGCTGTCATTGAAGCTGAGGGAGTTGAGCAGTGTACTCACCCTGTGCTGTTCCTCTCAGCGTCTCAGGATCCTCTACACAAAGATCCTGGCGTCCTTGCAGACCATGCCGCAGGACGCTGCTTACAGGAAGTACACGGAGCAGCTGGTCAATGAGCGCTTCAGCCACGTGAAAACGGTCAGTGTGTGAGCAGACAGACGAATGACAGAGGAGCTTAGATGAACTGACAGGATTTGTGTTCTTCACAGGAACCCGATGTTGAGAAGCTTGAGAAGAAAATTAACTGCGGTCAGATTGAAGAGGTCATTTTCCAGGTAGGTGCGGTCAGTCTGCCTCACTCTGATCAAAGTGATGAAGCTGAGTGGAAAACTCTTCATGTACAAACCTAAAAGTCACGACTTCGTGTTCAGCTCGAGTGCAGAGGGGTGTATGACATATATAGCCTACATACATGAACACAGTGACAAGCTTAGTAACGGAAGGTGTTGGAGCGCAGGTCCAGATCATTCTGGTTCACTTTAATCCAGGGATTAAAATTGAATCCCTGGATTAAAGTGATTCCGACTGGTTTGAAGACTGCTAATACGCTGCTGGTAGTACTGTATTGCTCCCAGGTCTTTAAATGAGCGCGTGGCTTTGTACAGACTGCTGCCTCTTTTATTCTGAGAGTGCTTTTCTCACCAGAGTAGCTGACACACTCGTAGTACAGAGTTACTGTTTGTTTCACACTGAAGTCGACATTAAATCACTGATGTGTTCGGTTGGTTCCCGTCAGCCTTCATACAGACCGGACGGTCTCGGTGAATATGTGAACGCAGTTGTCTCAACTTAACTAAAAAGTATGGTTGCTTTACAGTATTAGTGTATACATTAGTATTTGTGGCTGATGATTTTTTTCCTGCGCGCAGGCTGAGTGTGAGCTGGCGTTATCGAGGAAGATGTCCGAGTGGAAGCCGTGGGAGCCGCTGGTAGAGGAGCCGCCCCCCAACCAGTGGAAGTGGCCCATCTGAGTCTGCGTGTGTAGTGTTCCTGTCATACTGTCTGTGAAGGCAAAACCTGTGCTTTCAATGAAGTACTACATTAAAGTTTTGGAAATATTGCCTTTATTCAGATGAGTTTTTGATGTGTGTCACAAATTATTACTTTTATATCAGCAAGTCTGTTCTAAGAAGCTGCGTTGTCCTCCTCTGTGGTTCGGACGAGGCTCTCTGCTGTTACTGCTGAGATTACTTTTACTGTAAATACTCTCTCTCGACCCCTGGACCACACTTGTTAAAAAATGAGCAGATTATTTGTGGACCCAAACACAGGTCAGGTGCTGGTAGCCCTCTGTAACAGCTGGAGCATGATGGGATAGATGGGGGCGAACTCCTTCCCCTGCCGAACCCTGACTGACTGCACGTAGGCCTCCAGAGCGCCCCTGAGAGGACAGACAGAGTGAGCACATCTGTTATCACAGTGCACACAAATCAGTTGTCATATCTGACTTGTATCCAGCGAGGTGTTCAAGGTCAGTGTAAAGAGTTGGTGCCTCAAAACTGCGAGTCTTACAAGAACAGTGTGCATTTTTAACACGTGTCACATTTGGCCTCTGACCTTCAAGGTCGACAGACTTGAAGGTCAAGGCGATAATAATGCAGCATACAGCCATTTAAAACATTGTTTGTACTGGCAGTTGGTAGGGAACACATGGGGATTCTAAATATGGTGTTTTTGGACCTCTCACTACTTCAAGCTCAAACTAAATGTCTGTTTGATCTTCCTTTGAAGCCAAAATGCACCATGTAGTACAACAAGCCCAACACCTAATGCTGGCGTAAATATTTTTCATGCTATTCTTACCTGATTTGATTGTAGTGCAAACTAATACTGAGTTAGGACTCTTATTGGCAGTCAGCAGTGACTCCTTAAATTACACACACATCAGTCAGTCTACCACTAGAGGGAGCCCATTCATCACAGTAAAGGCCCCCTGAGATTAGGTAATCTAAGATCAGGTAACAGTGGCAGCTCCTGTCCTGTTGTACAGACCAAAGTGTTCTAACAGATGTGTTTACGTCACCGAGCCTACCTGATGAGGCTGAGCTTGTCTCTCTCAGAGGGATGATCATCCAGCCACTGTGAGTACCTGGCGATGGACCACTCTGCTCTCTGTGGGGGACAGGCTTATTGAGATGGTGCACTGTACACACTGCAGAAGTGCCACATGATGATGGACGATTCAGCTTGAACTGTGTGTGCGCGTGTGTGTGTGTGTGTGTGTCTACAGGCCTGGTGAGGTGACTTCAGCTCCGGTGGGGCTCTGGTGAAAAGGAAGTGTAGTAAGGTGCTGTAGGGAATCAGTTCACCGACAGCTGGACTGCTGGCTATCAGCTCACTGGTCTGGAACAGCAGCGGCCTCAAACACAAAGCAAACAGCACTTTTTACCTTCCATGTAAAACATCTGCTGCTCATCGTGTTCATTCAGAAGAAAGACGAGCTTACAGGAAAAGCTCTCTGATAACCTGATGAAAGCCTCGGTCATCTGTGTGAGCACCTGAACGAACACTGAAACTGTCTGCCTACGACTGGTTCCATTTCCCCGAAGAAAAAAATCCAGTCAGAAATCAAATGAGAGTTTTATTAGCTTTTATTTCTATATTTTTTTAATGTGATTTGATCAAGACATTCTTTGATAATATTTCACTTTCAATCTGAAAAATGTTATGAAAGCTTTGAAATAAACATGGTCCGGTGCACCCCGTGGCCCCCTTTACACCCACCCCTGTGCTGCAGGTAACTAGGCCGGCTGCTGTCAGCCTTCAGTATAACTTAAACTGGTGTCAGACTGAGTTACTTTGTAATGGCTGCAGCTTTACTGCACATCGTTTCAGTGTAAGACAAACGGCGGTGGGTCATGTCGGAGTTTGTTGATCAGGTGGTTTGATGAAGGACTCCTGCTGCTCACTTTTTCCCAGTAAAGGTTTTACAAACTGATGCGTTCTCCCAAACTTGGACTGGAACCAGAGCAGGTTTGTGGAGTTTCGATGCTGGATAACTCGCTGTGCCTAAACTCTCAGCTTTCACCAAAATAACATGAAGGTCAACAGTTTCTTATGTAATATTAAAAACAACAATAAACTGGAACTAGTATGTACGTACTGTAGATATGTAGTATTTAAAATGCAGTGTTTTACTATGAAAAATACACAGTGTCTAGGTCAGGACAGCACCGAGTGCATGTAGGTAAAGTCCTGCATGGTTAACATGATTCATCACCATTACTGCCTGTTAGGCCGTAATTCTTTACATGAAAAAACAAAGTGCACCATCTAACTGTGACGACTGTTAATTGAAGCCAACACACCTGAAGGAGCGCAGCATCCTGTAGGGTTTCCCTAAATCAGACACTCGTCTGCACAGAGGAGCCACAGCCATCTCCATCTGACACGCGTAAAAACAGAAAAGTCAAAATGAAAATCGGCCTTTGAGCGAAACAAGGCCGAAGAGCAGAAAACAGATGGCATCTCCGTTACCTGCGCAAAGTCAGCAGCCAGTCTCATCTTGCCCCCCTCCCCCAGCGGACGCAGCAGGCTGCCGTGGCGGATGAACAGCTCGATGGCTCTCTGGGCGATCGACTCCGTGCTCTCGAATATGAAGTCCACACACTGGAAGTGTCTGAAATAGTCTGCCATGACTCGGGAGATAAAACCCTGCAGCTCCTTCATGTACAGAGAGCAAGGAATATCAGGTCTGTCGGGGCTGGACAGAGGCCTGCAGCACACACAGCACATCATCATGTGTTTAACATGTGTTTGCTGTGCATTAACACTCTGAACACAACTGTAGAAAGCAGATCAGTGTGAGGAAACCTGGCTTGGTACATGTCACTCTTTTAGTGATTTTTAGAAACTAGAAGATTTAGTGAGCCCCCCCACACCACACCACACCACACCACACCACACACACACACACACACACTGAGTCTGCACACTGTGGTCAGCCGTTTGCTTGTGGGGGGCCTCTGATCCTTAGAGGTTTCTTTCAAATGTTGTAGGGTTGTTACTGTATGACATTAATCTCAAAACAAGACATTTTTTCTTTATTACCTTCTGTGTGTCACTTTTTGTGTTTGTAAACGAGAGCATGTGTTAGCGTCAGCTGTTTGATTCGTGTTAAATGATGTTGGACCAACTGCTGAACAACAAGTGCAGCCGACGACGAGCAGGACGAGATGAGTCCAGCTGCAGCTTTTGGACTTTAATCTTCATTCATAGCAGTGACGACGTGTTGACGGTCCTAGTCTTGGACTTACTTTCAAAATAAGACTGAATTCAATCTGAAAATCAAGTGTGATCTGTACCGTCAGTGAACCAGAGGCACAGTTCTGACTGTTAGAAGGACTAAAACCACTCATGAAGGTCTTCGATTTTCTAGCTACAACCAATAAAAATGAGTCTGATTCATGTTGCAGGCACATTCGGTCCAAAAACATTCTAACATTATATGTACTGAGCTGTTGTTGATGCAGAGAGGCTGACCCTGAGAAGTCTTCTTGGTGTAAGGTGATAATGATGGCCTCTATGGAGTCGGTGACTGACTGCAGGAGAGGATGCACCGCACTTCTCATCAGCGCCTGAACTCCCTGAACCAGAGGTCAGAAGGAGAAACAGAGTCATGTGACAGGACAGAACAGGAGGACACCAGCATCACGCCTACCTTAGCAACATGTGGAGTCAGATGAGCAGACTCACGCGTGTATAGATGAACTGACATCCACAGCCTAATGTTTTATCACATTTTATAGTGTTACGGTGAAGCTCCAGATGGACAACAGCATGTCGGGCCAACAGTACAGCTAGCAGAGCTGCTAACAGTAAGATGTGTGTAAGATGACAGCTGGAGCATCAGGACACTTAGAAGATGATTAAACTATAACTTTAAATCGAAATGAAATAAAAAATCCCCCTAAACTGAAACAAAAAAGAGATTTTGTTTTAAGAACAAAGATCAAAACATACAAAGTTTTAAACTCTGTGTTGACCTAAATATGAGCCTAATGTTGTCATCACAGCTCTGATAAACTAATGTAAGCTTCAGGCTTTGACTGGAGCCTCCAGCACCTGAGAGGAGTCTCCACGTGTTCGCTCACCCACCCAAAGACAGAATTCAGGTGTTCCAGTCACTTCCACGGCCACAGGTGTATAAAGTTTAGCAACTAGGCAACGGCTCGCTCTTAGCAGCTCAGTGGATTCCAGTTTGGTACTGTGATAGGATGCAACCTGTGCAACAAGCCCAGCTGTGAAATTTCCAGCAACTCAGTGATGAAGGCAATGTAAAAGAGCTTCATGGAGCAGGTTTCCACGGCTGAGCAGCATCTTCATCGCCATATGCAATGCAAGGCATCGGATGCTGTAAAGAACACATCTCCACTGGAGTCTAGAGCAGTGGAGCGAGTGACCAATAACGTTTCTCTGTCTGGGGTGGATGAGTGTACATTTGGTGACTGTCAGAATAACAGCAAGTGTGATGAAGAGTGATTACAGCGGGGGCTGTTTTTCAGGAAGTGTTAAGCACTTCAGCAAACCGAGACATTTTGGACACTTTCATGCAACTTTGTTCCAACACGACTGCACACAAAGTCTTTAAAAACACAGACACGTGTGGTGTGGAAGAATTTGACTAAAGTCCTGACTTTAACCCGAGAGAAAACCTTGGGAATCGTTAGAGTGGAGACTGCGAGCCAGGCCTTGTTGTCAAATATGAGGGTGTGACCTCACAAACCACACGTGACCAGAAGCTGAAGCCGACATCATCAGTTCAGTTTCAGTTTTATTTGTCATATGCAAGTTAGCACAGGGTCAACATTGCAATGAAATGTGTTTGACGAGCAGCAGTCACTCAGCAGCATGGTACAGTAGAATATAATAAAATAAAATAATAAAGAAAATAGAAAAATAGTAAGGAGCAAATATTAGAGAGACATGGTAAAAGAGAAAAGATGACTAAATATATATATGTATCTATAAATATAAATATATGTACACTAGTGATTAAATAAGAAAATCTTGAAAAGAAATATGACGGGAGGTCACAGACACAACTCGAGTTCACCTGTGTGCGAAGACACAGCATTAGTGATAAATACTCGCATACCAGAGAAGTACTTAATTACTGCTAAGAGGATACCTCCAAAGAAGCAGCGAGGGACTCTGCAGCAGCTTGTGGACATGATCCCAAGCCTGAAATGATCTATGAGATAAAACAGGTTAGCACACACACATCAGTCACACACTGCATCGTGTTGAATTTGGGTAAAAGACCATAATGTCACATTTTTTAATCATTCCTAATCAACATGAACAGAAATGTATTGATTAAAGTCTGAATGCATAAATTACATTTGACTGTTTCAAAACTTTTTTCACCCTTCAGAGTTTCAGTGAAACATGAGATTAACGCAGTTCTTACGTTACGCCAACATTATCATCATCATCATCATCTTTTATACACATTTATAGACATGAACTGTCTGGGAGTGGACTCAAACTCACGGCCTTGCATTAGCCTTTGCTCACACAGCTCGCCTGAGCGAGCTATCCCAGCATCCTGTGCCTTTCTTCTGCTGTGACAGTGGGTTAATAGTCCACGGGGGAGAACACACTGTTGCACATGCTGCTGTAGTAACTGGACTCAAGGTCTTACTCCTACCTTGGTGACAGCTTGCTGCAGGCGGTATAGAGTGTTTACTACAGCAACATTCCTCCGCTGGCCCTCTGTTAGTGGACCAATCACTTGGCTGGCATCACCCTGAGTGCACAACTGGAGACAGAGTTTGAGAGGTGAGAGCAAGGAAGGAAACGGCATCCCCACAGCTTTCTTTGTCCTAATGGGTTTACGCTGTGGCAGTGCTAACACAGCAGGCTCAGGGTACATCATGGACACGCTGGCAGCTAACACAGACAGCCACGCACCTTCACCCTCATCAGCGTGGGAGGGAACCACAGCCACATATTTACTATTCTGGACTTAATTCTGTAACTCCTCTTGGAACAGTCTCAGTGATCAACATGAACGCACCTTCAAAGGTTACTTTAGCACTGCACACACTAAGTGAGGTACGCACCAGCTGTTCAGACTTGACACAGAAGAGCTGGACCGTCTTGGCGGCGTTCTTGGCCACAGCCAAAGAGAGGCTCGGATCCACCGAGGCGACATTCAGCTCACTGCAAACAACCAGCAGAGTCAGCGTGCCCGGCTTTAATCACACACAGTGTTTTCACTGATAATGATTCAGAACATTCCAACAGGAAAGAAAAATCATGTTTAAATTTGACCCCCAACCATTCACTAGTTTCTTCTTTTGATTTAATATTTCAATTAACGATCCACTGATCAGTATTACGAAACTACAAACTCTTGATATGTTGGATAATGAAAAGCCTTCACACCTGTTGATGGTCTTGATGATGCTGTCTAGCTCATCGCTGGAAGGCAGGTTGCGGCCCCCCATGGGAAATACCAAGTTGATGGGATCGAAGAGGCGAGAGAGAGACCTGGACAGGTAGGCTGCCTCGTACGGCTGCAGAGAGTCCTTCAGAGCCTTCTCTGGGCTACACGAGCACACACACAAAGATACACACTGAATTAAATTTATTAATTAAACATCATTCAAAATAGAACTGAGATATACACACACACACACACACACACACACACTTTGCTGGTGAGAAGCTTTGAACAGACGGAGACTTTCCTTTAAGGTTACGTTTAAAAGCACAAAAACATTCTCAGTTATCATGGTGTCATCATCGTCATAAAACAAAGATGTTCTCTGTCTGACATAAGTGGAACTGAAACGCCACCTTATCCAATCGTATTACTGTTCAGTGCAGCTGAGTGCTGATTCGTTTAATAACTGTTATACATCGTGACAATGCAAGAAAAGGAAAGTACATAAACTGTTGCAGTTATTCCTTTGCTTTTGCATGAAGAGACAGATGTGTGTAGCTTGTCACTCTACTTCCAAGTATCTGCCCTCACATCCTGTCATTAGTGCACACGCACTAACATGAGAGGACTTTGTGTCTGCCATGTCTTTGTGCCCCATCAGTAACACGATGCCTTTGTTCCTCAGGTTTTTGCTGCACTGTGTACACACAATCCCTCATTGCACTGTTCTCTGTTAGACCTTCTTATCAAACACTGTCCCATCTGTTTTTGCCCTCCGACAGTGAGAACCAATCAGATTGGCTTCACTGAGCAGCACAGTGTTTTTCTTGTTGTTTCTTAACGGTCGTCTCTGCTTCTAAAAATACATTTAGTGAAGACATTTGACCTGTGACCCAGGAAGCCTTCGAAGCTGTAGGAGGACACAAACTCTGCCTGTGAGTCGAGCAGACTTTCTACTTGAATGTTTAACTAAGGTGTGACTCAAAACAAGAAAACTCAAATACGCTCTGAATTCAACTTTTTCTCTGTGCTTCAAACTGAACAAGCTGTTGTGTGCGTGCTGCTGTGTTTGACTGGGCTCACTTGTAGTCTTGTTTCCCATGTGTAAACAGGTCCTGGTTGTCTGTCTCTACTGTGGAGACATCCAGAGACGCGTCCATCCCACCGCTGCTGGTTAACGCTCCTTGCAGACTGGTGCTGTACTGCTGCAGTCGGCGCCACAACTCGTTGTAGAGTCGCAGGAGTTTGGGATACTCCCCTTCAAATGCCTGCTTCAAGAACGACGAGGCTACAAAAGAACCACAAACAGAGAAAAACACACAATTAAAGTTTGGATTCATGAACAGAGTCTCAGTTTTTTCTGAGTGAGACCAGAAAGAGCGATCTCACAGACATCCCGCTCAGCAGACGTTTGCAGGATTTTGGACACTTCACAAGTGCTCGATCAGGTTTCTCTGAAATATTCGTAGTTTTTTCCACAACGTGCACGTTACAAACCGAAGCGCAAAACCATGTCAGTGAGCCAGCAGTGTCCAGTGTACTACGCAAGGGCGTAGATTTGGTTTTGGCATTGATGGGGACGGATGATTCAACCACTGAACCCTGTCCTGTTTCTTATTTTTGTCCTTTTTGTCTTTGCTTCTTGATAAAAAAGGAGAAATATACTTGCCTACATATGCTATTCTGCATGCTTTTAAACCATTTAAAATTACAATTCATAGTTTTATATGTGAATTATGTAATGTTAAATTACTATTAAACAAATGACTGACTAAGTATTTTAGGCTTTAGTTTACTTCAGCCATAATCCATATAAATCAGGTATCATGCTAAAATAAAAATAGCTTCAAATACAGTCATGAACCAACAAGTCATCATCCAATTTCACCTGTGATCTTGTGTCACCATCACTCTCTGAGCTTTGTGTTGGTTCTTCTGTCACCTGACAAATAGGACATACATGACAATAAGAATAAAATGTGGAGCTGCTTCAGTGTTTCTGTCACTTTGTGCAGATCTTCACTCATCAGTAATGTTTGTAGGCTGAGTGCATTTTTAAAACAATTTGTGCAAACTGCACTACAAGGTGGAATATTTGTAAAATCATGACGACCTCATGACATTTTGTCTCAAAATTAACCCTATGAATATGTCAGAGCCATTAGGATGAAATTATTGTGTCACCAACATTTTAACGTTAGACATATAATTCTAACAGCCTCTGTAAACTAATATCCGGGCTGCTCGAGGCTGCCGTTTTCTCTGACAGTTTCAATCAAAATTAGAAATGCTGCTCTGAGACTGAGAGAACTAACAGTGCTGCCTGTTGTGCAGGTAGTTTCCAAAACAGGTTATTCATGGTTACATACAGTCTTAGACTGATGTGGGCCAAAGCCTAGCATCGCCTGTAACGTTATTATGACGGACACATTTTATGAGTGAACTTGACTTTAAGTGACTGACAGGTTTCTTTGAAAAACACTTTCTTACATCCAGGTTCTTCCGTTTTGCTGCCGTCCTCCTCTCCTCCTCGCAGCGCAGGCTTGCCGCTGCTAAAACTAAACAGAGCTCCCTGAAAGGCACAGCCAATCACATTGGCCATATTTGTCACATGACTAGGACTCCAGTAGAGAAGTAATTTAACTCTTTCTGCTCCGCTGGGTGAATGAGACGCTGACAGATCGGTTTTTCTTACTATCGGGATTGTTGTTCTTTACTCGAAGAGATCAAATTATTGGTGGGGACAATTCAATAATCGCAGGATATTGGTGGGGACATGTCCCTTCCGTCCATGCCAAATCTACGCCCTTGGTACTACGGGACATTGTTAGCCTAGCTTAGCATTAATACTGGGAAAAGGACAAAGCGCTAACCTGGCTGTTTCCAACGTTCAAAATATAACCACCTCTATGAACGGGCTTCATGAGACTGGATTAATTTCAATTTAGTGGATTTTACATGGAAGGAAGGGCGAGTGACAGGCTGATCAATGCAGACGCCAACCAACGTGTTAAAGTGGGTGTGGTTTTGGCTCAGCTGAAACAACAAAGAAAAAACCTCATCAATTTCCTGAAATACGTGTAAAAATGTTACACTGACAGGAGGAAATGATACTTGTTAACAGCAAATATATCTGATAACAGAAAGAAAAATACGTCAGATGGAAACAGAGAGAGCAGAAGGACTAAAGTGACGACAACACACAGACTTATGCAACCGAGCCTCCAAATGACCAAATTATTCAACAGATCACCTGTTTTACTTCTGTTCTGGAATTCATCTCTCTCTCACACACACACACACACACACTGTCATGTTCGGAGGCAATAAGACGCAGGGTTCTCAAGCACGAACCACTTTTATTGAATTGTAGCAGCAGTGTACGTCGCTACATCAATTTCTGGAAAAACACATATACCACCGGTCTCCTAGCGACCTCTAGTGGCTGCCCTCATGGTAGCCTTACTAGGACAACATAAACAGATTTCACAACATGTCCCCCTTTAACAAAAGTACTTTAAACATAAAACAGTGTTGTCAGAACGCAGGACATCACGGGGGTAGACTACCCTCAGTCCTGATAAGGGATTATTCTGCCCTTAGAACATAGAAAGGAGATAGTCCTCAGTCTCTGAATCTGAGAGGTACTTTAATCTCCCGCCCCCTGGAAGTCACTCTCACAGGTGTGGTAGGGTGGAGAGGAGACCCTGGGACAGGGATTGGCAATGTCTGCCTTACTGGTGGTTCTTGGGAAGCAGCCGCCCCTTTAGTTGGTGTAGCTGGAACAGTGCTCTGCTGCTGCTCCTCAGGATCAGCGGTGCCTGGGACAGGCTGAAGGTGTCGTCTGTTGCGGCGAGTCACGTTCCCATTCGCCATCTCCACCAAGTAGGATCTCGGCTCCTTAGACTTACTGATGACCTTGGCTGGAGTAGTCCACCCCTGTGGACACTGTGCAAACGAGCTGGCCCCAGTGTTTTCTGGCATTTTCAACTCCTCACTGCAGGCATGTCATGTGCCTGCCTGCTTCAAGTCCTCTACCATAATCCCTGTCCCCAAGAAACCTAGGATCACTGGACTAAATGACTACAGACCCGTGGCTCTGACATCTGTGGTCATGAAGTCATTTGAGCGCCTGGTTCTCTCCCATCTCAAGACCCTCACGGCCCCCCTCCTGGACCCCCTGCAGTTTGCATACAGAGCCAACAGGTCTGTAGATGACGCCATCAACATGGCCCTACACTTCATCCTGCAGCATCTGGACTCCCCAGGAACCTACGCCAGGATCCTGTTTGTGGACTTCAGCTCTGCCTTCAATACCATCCTTCCAGACCATCTCCGAGGCAAGCTTTCCCAGATGAATGTGCCTGATCCCATCTGCCGGTGGATCACTGACTTCCTGACGGACAGGAAACAGCATGTGAGGCTGGGAAAGAATGTCTCGGACTCCCGGACCATCAGCACCGGCTCAGGGCTGTGTTCTTTCTCCTCTGCTCTTCTCCCTGTACACCAACTGCTGCACCTCCACCCACCAGTCTGTCAAGCTAATCAAGTTTGCAGATGACACCACCGTCATTGGACTCATCTCGGACGGGGACGAGTCTGCCTACAGGAGAGAGGTTGAACGTCTGGTGTCCTGGTGCAGCCACAACAACCTGGTGCTGAATGCCCAGAAGACAGTGGAGATTATTGTGGTCTTCAGGAAGCACACAGCTCCACTCCCCCCCATCATCCTGACTGACACCCCCATCACCTCTGTGGACTCATTCCGCTTCCTGGGTACCACCATCACCCAGGACCTGAAGTGGGAGCCCACCATCACCTCCGCCATCAAGAAAGCCCAGCAGAGGATGTACTTCCTGAGGCAGCTGAAGAAATTCAACCTGCCAACACGGACGATGACGCAATTCTACACTGCAATCATCAAGTCCATCCTCACCTCCTCCATCACCGTGTGGTACGCTGGAGCCACTATCAGGGACAAACAGAGACTGCAGCGTGTTGTGCGCTCTGCTGAGAAGGTGATTGGCTGCAGACTCCCATCTCTGCAGGACCTGTACACCTCCAGGACACTGAGGCGTGCAGCTCGGATCTCAGCTGACCCTTCTCACCCTGGACACAGTCTGTTTGACCTGCTCCCCTCAGGCAGGAGGCTCCGGTCCATTCGCACCAGAACCTCTCGCCATAAGAACAGTTTCTTCCCCTCTGCTGTTGAACACATGAACAATAACCGTATGACTGTTCCCACCACTAACACATGACCCTATGCTGTGTTCACTGCATCATTCCATGTTTGGCACTGATCACCACCTGCACTCATGTATATATCATGTATATATCTATCTATCTACTTAGCACTTTTAATTCTTATTCTCATTTTTATTTTCATGTCTATTTAAGCTTAATTTATAACAGTATTTATAACAGTATGTTTGCACTGAAGCACCGCAGCAATTTCCTAATGTTGTAAACCCGCTCAACATTTGGCAATAAAACCCTTTCTGATTCTGATTCTAACGGGATGCCCCATCTAACGAACATGTGTTTAAGCTTGTTAATGACCTGTCTGCTGGTTGTTGTAGTGAGGGAAGCAATCTCAACGTCTCTTGAAAAATAGTCAACAACGACAAGAAAGTTCTTACCCTCAAGCTCGCAAAGATCAGCTGCAATCTTTTGCCAGGGGCCATCGGGCAGAGGAGTAGTCACGAGAGGTTCCCGTCGCTGTGTAGGCTTGTGCTCTCTGCAAAAGTTGCATGACCTCACCTTATGTGTTATTTGAAGTCCAATGTTGGGCCACCACACTGTTGATCTTGCGCTCTCTCTACATTTAGTTAGTCCTTGGTGGCCTTCATGTAATTGGTCAAGGACACTGGGTCTGAGTGCTGTGGGAATTACGATGCGATCGTGGTAGAGCACTAGACCATCTGATTCTGAAAGGTGGCTTCTAGCTGCATAAAAGCCTTGCAGTGGTGAGCTCTTTGCCATTCTCCGAGGCCACCCTTGTCTGGTGAAGATGATTGCTTTTTGAAGTTCTGGGTCCCTCTGTGTTGCTCTACGAATTTCCTCCAACTTATGTGACTTGATAGGTTTGCTTGTCACTACGTTGCTCACATATGCCTTGACCTGGCTGTCTGTCTCGGACGGGTAGCATCCATGCAGTGGATGTCTGGAGAGTGCGTCCGCCACCACTAACTGTTTACCGGGAACATGTTCAGCAGTGACATTGAATCGCATCAGTCGCATCAGCAATCTCTGACATCTCAGTGGCGTTTTATCAAGGTCGTATGAGTTGATCAAAGGCACCAAGGGCTTATGGTCAGTTTGTAGACGTACATGACCCATGCCTTGGATGTAGCGGGTAAAACGTTCGCAGGCCCAGACAGATGCTAAACACTCTTTTCCAACATAGTTTATTAATCCGAGTACCTGCCTGAGTTGTTCTACATTGGTGGGGCTGGGCATCCTGGCAATAGCCTCCACCTTGCCATCATCAGGTTTCACACCATCCGCACTGATGATGTGACCGAAGAACTGTAGTTCATTCTTTCCAAAGTGGCACTTGGACCTGTTGAGCTTAAGTCCTGATGCTTTGATTGTCTGTAATACTGCACCTAAGCGTTGGTCATGTTCCTCTTTGTTAGCCCCGAAAACCAATATGTCGTCCATCACGACGACAGTCCCCTCTAGGCCCTTGAGCAAGGTGCTCATGAGCCGCTGGAAGATCTCGGGTGCTGAAGTTATGCCAAATGGCAGGCGTCTGAAGCAAAACCTGCCCATGGGAGTTATGAACGTGGTTAGTTTTTGGCAGCTGGGATCCAGTGGTATTTGCCAGAACCCACTGGAGGCATCCAAAGTGGAGAAAACTTTAGCCCCTGCTAACTTAGGAGTTATGTCATCCAATGTGGGCAAGATGTACCGTTCACGCTTTACTCCCTTATTCAGACGTTTTAAGTCCACACACACCCTGACCTCATCCTTGTTGCGCTTTGGAGCAGGCACCATTGGTGCACACCAGTCTGTTGGCTCGATGACTTCCTCAATGATGCCAAGTTTGAGCATGCGCTTTATTTCCTTTTCCACTTTTGGAAGGAGAGGAAAAGGCACCCGGCGTGGGGTGGTTACACTGTATGGCACTGCATCTTCGGTCAGCTCGATTTTTACAGGTTCACAGTTCAGCAGGCCAATTTCTCCGAACACATCCTCTGTTAAGTCACTACTGATTTTGTTAACTCTAGTGACTAGTCCCATGCGCTTTGCCACTGTCTTCACCAGTAGGTTACTTGCATATTGCCCTTTTATAACTGTAATCCAGTACTGGTACTTTTGGCTTTTGTACACTGTAGTAGCAAGGAATTTACCCATGCACTTGACTTTTCCACCAGGGCTGTACACAGTTGGCTTACACTGGATAAGTTTGGGTCTCTGCTGTAGCTTATTAAGGGTCGTTTCTGTCATAACAGTGGTGTCTGCGCCTGTATCAATTTTGAAATCAACTGGACTGCCATTTACCAATAGCTCAATGTCCCAGTCGGCATCTGAGCCTGACTCCTCAATGACTGTTGTTTTTGGCTCAATTACTGCTCCCAGGAAAAGCTCCCCTATGAAGAATGAATCCTCATCTGAGTCCTGTACAGCCTCAGCCCTGACCTCTTTTAGCATTTTGGTTTTGCATACAACTTCAAAGTGTCCCAACTTATTGCACTTTCTGCATCTTTTATTGCGGGCTGGGCAGTTTTCTCTTTTGTCATGCACCCTGTTGCATCTTTGGCATTTTGGTTTACTCTCACCATGCTGTTGCTCACGTACCTGATGAGGTTGGTAGTAACTCCTTCTCATGCTGTTATAATGCCTCTGTTTCACCTCATTCACCGTGCTTTCCACTTGGTCTGCACTTTGCTGTTTGACTTGTTCACTCTGGCGTGCTAGTTGAATGGCTCTATCCAGAGTTAAGTCCGCCTCGAGCTGGAGTTTTTGTGAAACATCTTTGTCAATTAATCCAATGACGATACAATCCCGGATCTGCTCGTCTTTACTGCCGCCGAACTCGCAGTGCTGCGCGAGCTCGTACAGGCTCCGCACGAAAGCCTCGACCGTCTCCCCGGCCCTCTGGCTCCGTTTGTGAAAACAGGCGCGGTCGTGGATAACGTTTCTCTTTGGGACAAAGTGCTCATCGAACTTTTGTATAACCAGATCATACTCAAACTGCGGACTTGGCCTGGCCTCCGTAGCAGCAGGAAACACAAATGAGCCATATATTGGTTCGGCATCTCTCCCCATTGAGTAAAGAAACGAGTTCACCTGCACTTCGCCGCTCTCCATCCCTAGCTTGGACGCCACTCGAAAACGGGAGAATCTCTGCCGCCATATCGGCCACTCTGCCAGCTGTGTAAAGTCGAACGGCTCCGGAGGTCCAAATTTAGCCATTTCTTTGTGTAACTCGGCGTGAAGTCCTCAATTCTGACACCATGTCAGAATCAGAATCAGAATCAGAATACTTTATTCATCCCGAGGGAAATTAGGGGTTACAGCAGGCAGCACGCTAATGGCGCATGCGCACTCACAAAGGAACCTTCTGACCAACTTTACACAAACATCACATTGGGCAGACATGTCAGAAGGTAGGCTGATAGGAAAAAAACAACGAAAATACACTACATGAGGTAAGAGGAGGAGAAAAAAAACTCCACTCAGACTGAGCTCCTAGTGGGAGAACAGTTTGATAACAGAAAAAACACCTCAGCACAAAAGCACATGACTATCAATACACCATAGAAACACGAGACAAGCAACAGGGCGGGTAAAGGGTAAGAGAGAGCCGGCGTAGACAGCGCATCCGGTCCTGCAGCATCTGTGCTGGTCCAGTTGACTGCTATCATCCCCGGTAGGGCACAAGCATCGAAGGCGTTGGAAAGGGAGGGGGATGAGTGAGTGCTTATCAGTGTAAGTGTGTGTGTGTGTGTGCGTGTCCATAGTTTAGCTGAGACAGTGTCCTTCGGCCTATCAGGCTAAGTAAACAGTCCTCCAGCCAATCCAGGTGTCCTTCATGGGGTGGGAAGAATAGTCATCACACAGTCGTTATCAGGGAGTTGTTTTGGTGGGCTCCAGCCTTGGGCCTGCAGCTGGAGCCGTGGTGTCCAAATGTTGAATATTGTTGATTTCTCCTTTGTGAGCAGCTCGAATTCTAGCACTCCGAGGCTGGTCTCTCGATCTCCCGTTGAAGAGCTGCGAGCCTCCCCATGATGGTATCAAACTTCTGTTCCGTGGTGTTGTTAGTCTTTTGATTCTGAGACCTCACAACTGCAGTGATCCGTTCCGCGATGTTTTCCAACTGTCGCTCAAGGGTCTCATTTTGAGCAGGCCTCTCTCTGATGTTTCCCCTCATACGCTCAATGGTGTTGTTTTGAGCCTTCACAGCAGCTGTAAGCGTCTGCAAGGTGTTGACCATATTACGTTCGTTGTGAGAGGTCGCACCTCGTCCCGTCGCTTCGAATCCAGCGGGCAGCCTTGTGGGGGTTTGAACAGCCGGTTCCGCTTTCTTATTTCTCTGATAAACCAGGGCTAAGCCAACGCCGATCAGCATGAACCCTGTTATCATGGTTCCGAATAGGTAGATATCTTCAGCGTCCTCGATCGACAGTCCCGCCAGGCACACGGTCCTCCAGTTCTGCCACCCGTCCATCGTGTAACCGGCAGGGAAAGTCCCTCCAGGGAACTCAGGCTCTCCCGAGCCCCGACTTCTCGTTGAGAAAAGGGTGTCAATAGCACTCAGAGACCAGTTGATCAAATCCATAATTCTCTTTTAGGTTTAGAGAACGACAGTGAGAGACTGTTCCAGGGAAAGTAAATTCACACAAGACAAGACAAGGACATAGAGGCGAAGCAGGGAAGATAAGGGTGAGGAGGAGAGGAGAAAGTGCGACCGCCTTCGCTGAGAGCTCAAGAATAGTTCGGAGGCAATAAGACGCAGGGTTCTCAAGCACGAACCACTTTTATTGAATTGTAGCAGCAGTGTACGTCGCTACATCAATTTCTGGAAAAACACATATACCACCGGTCTCCTAGCGACCTCTAGTGGCTGCCCTCATGGTAGCCTTACTAGGACAACATAAACAGATTTCACAACACACACTCACACACACACACACTCACACACACAACACAGAGGCCATGACAGTGAAATGTTAGCGAGCAGCCAAATCCACCTCTCCTGTTCTCACTCGCCACCCAACGCCTCCATGTGACAGCGAGAGAATAATTGCGTCAAAATTATTTACTTTTTAAAATTTATTTATTTCTTTGTTTTTTTGAGGGGCTGCTTTTGTCGATTCATCACCGGTACAGCAGGGGTGCCCAACTCCAGGCCTCGAGGGCCGGTGTCCTGCAGGATCTCACCCTGGGTCAGCACACCTGAATC
Source organism: Mchenga conophoros (assembly GCF_057382185.1). Classification (NCBI taxonomy): domain Eukaryota; kingdom Metazoa; phylum Chordata; class Actinopteri; order Cichliformes; family Cichlidae; genus Mchenga; species Mchenga conophoros. The sequence continues at coordinate 41,164,978 of NC_140542.1, forward strand.
AAATGATTAGTTCATTACCAGGCCTCTGGAGAACTACAAGACATGTTGAGGAGGTCATTTAGCCATTTAAATCAGCTGTGTTGGATCAAGGACACATCTAAAACCTGCAGGACACCGGCCCTCGAGGCCTGGGGCTGGACACCTGTAGTTTACAGAGTCTGATAAGATGAAGAACACCTGAGGGATGATTACTGAGTTAAACCAAAACCTTCAAACATTTTAAACTTGTTCCAGATGATTCTACTCACCAGAAACACTGAAAATGGTCAATACTGTAATCAATAATCAATACTGACAAAGTTATTACTGAATTTTTTTTTGTTGGTTCTTATGTGTGTTTAAAACTTTGCAGTTAGACACGAGGCCCAGCAACCCCAAAAACCACGCCACATTTCCAAATGCTCATTTTCTTAGCCAAACAAAAAACCTGATTCCATCCACCACCATCTGCTGACAGACTAGACTGAGGTCAGCAAACTCAGTACAGATGCTCAGATACCCTCCCCCTGACTCCCTCCTCCAGCTCTTCCAGGCAGACACAGAGGTGTTTCCAAACCAGCCACACTGACCCATCTCTGCAGCATGCCCCAGGTCTGTCCCCCTGCAGGCCAATCCTGAAACACCTAAACTAAGAAGCGTCCAATCGGGATCCCAGCCACATCCGCAAACCACCTCAAACGGCTGTGGAGGTGCAGCAGATCTGTTTTGAGCCTTGAATGATCAAACTCCTTCTCCTGTCTCTGAGGCACGACCCAAATCCCTGAAGCTCATTTCTGCTGCTTCCAGACACCGTTTCATTCTTTTGGTTTCTGCCCACAGCTTTTGGCCACAACTGTCATCAACTAACTGCATCTCAAAGACAATTTGTAAGCTGTTTGTGAAATCAGAAACAGCATCTCATGTGTGTGCATCATTACAGGGTTATGTGCTAATGTTCACTCACAGCATGTCACACACCAACACCAGTGCAGTTTGCAATGGCTGCCCAACAAAGGGACACGTACAGGGACCAAATAGCTGAAACAGTGAGTCCAACACTATGTTCTGAGATAACCCGTATCAGGACACTCAGTCACATCCCACAAAACAAATTCTCCAGTAGACTTGTATACTTCTTTAAAAGGGGAAGCCTGCCAATCCAGATTCACTGTCCAGCCAAGATAGCCCCACAGCATCGAGAGTCCTGTGGAACTGAGTGTAAACCCTGTAGGGAGAGGTTTAACTCTCTGTGAAGGTCTTCAAGGGCAAAGGCTCAGAGAATCCACACGGCTCTCTGCAGGACAGGGGAAAGGCTAAAGCCGGTAATGTCTGGTTTTACATGCAGACATTTTTATATAAATAGACCAAAAGATTGCAGCCAAACGTGAGTACAGGGACAGGGTGGAGCAACAGTTTGACAACCCTCGGAGTATGTGGCAGGGACTCAACACGATCACAGACTTTAGAGGGAAAACCAGCACACCGCAGACCACGGCCTCTCTGTGTGAGGATCTAAACGTATTCTACGCTAGATTCGACACGGCGAACACCATGAGACCGGACAGTGTGCGCACCGCGGATGACGTCAGTGCGCACACTGTGTCTGAGGAGGATGTGCGGAAGTGCTTCAGGAAGGTGAACGCACGCAAAGCTACTGGTCCGGACGGGATTCCCGGCCGCGTCCTCAGGTCATGCGCGGCTCAGCTGGCTGGAGTGTTCACGCACATCTTCAACCTTTCCCTCTCTCTGTCTGTAGTCCCAGCCTGCTTCAAAATGGCCACCATCGTCCCTGTACCCAAATCCTCCACCATCTCCTCATTGAACGACTGGCGACCTGTAGCCCTGACCCCCATCGTAAGCAAATGCTTCGAGAAGCTGGTCAGGGACTTCATCCGCTCTGCACTACCCGACTCACTGGACCCTCTACAGTTTGCATACCGCCACAACAGGTCCACTAATGATGCCATAGCCCTGACACTACACACTGCCCTGTCACACCTGGAGAAGAGAGACACGTATGTGAGGATGCTGTTTGTAGATTACAGCTCAGCATTCAATACCATCGTTCCCTCGAAGCTGGACAGGAAACTGCAGGATCTAGGACTGAGCAGCTCCCTCTGCAGCTGGATCCTTAGCTTCCTGTCTGACAGACGCCAGGTGGTCAGACTGGGCAGCATCACCTCATCCCCCATCACACTGAACACTGGTGCTCCACAGGGGTGTGTACTGAGCCCTCTCCTGTACTCACTCTACACCTACGACTGCACAGCCACTAACAGCTCCAACATCATTGTGAAGTTTGCGGACGACACTACAGTGGTGGGTCTTATCACCAACAGTGATGAGACGACTTACAGGGAGGAGGTCAGCGCCCTGACCCACTGGTGTCAAGACAACCATCTCACCCTCAACGTCGCAAAGACAAAGGAGTTGATAGTGGACTTCCGGAGGTGCAGAGAAGTACACACCCCCATCACCATCAACGGCGCTGCTGTGGAGAGAGTGAGCAGCTTCCGGTTCCTTGGAGTACATCTGGCTGAGGATCTTACGTGGTCAGTACACACAAACAAAACAGTGAAGAAGGCGCAGCAGCGCCTCTTCTTTCTCAGGAGACTGAAAAGATTCGGCATGAGCCCCCGCATCCTCAGGACCTTCTATCACTGTGCCATTGAGAGCATCCTCACTGGATGCATCACCACCTGGTATGGCAACAGCACCGCCTACAACTGCAAAGCTCTCCAGCGAGTAGTGCGGTGCTCTGAACGGATAATTGGAGGTGAGCTTCCCTCCCTCCAAGACATCTACAGGAAGCGGTGCCTGAGGAAAGCGGGGAGGATCATCAAGGACTCCAGTCACCCCAGCCATAAACTGTTCAGACTACTTCCATCAGGAAGGAGGTTCTGCAGCATCCGGTCCCGTACCAGCAGACTGAGAGACAGCTTCTTCCACCAGGCCATCAGACTGCTGAACACGTCATAGACACCTCAGCTTCACTACTGGAACTTCAACATTATGCACTCCACACTGTATATAAATGCCACTTGTTTTGCACATATTCAACTCTGTATATTTTATATATTTTATTATTATTATTATTATTATTATTATTATTTTTTACTATTTAATTTGTAAAAATGTGTATACACACACACACACACACACACACGTAGGAAAATATTTAGTATACACATCCAGAAATGCATACACTATTATATATTGTACATATATTTATTAGTTTCAGGTTGGCCATTCTTGTATTTTGCTCGTTTGTGTTGTTGTGTTTGCACATCTCTGTTGCTTGTGGGGCTCGCACACAAGAATTTCACTCGCATGTGCTGTGCCAGTGTGCCTGCACATGTGATGTGACAATAAAAGTGATTTGATTTGATTTGATTTGAGAGTGTCTATTCTGTCAATTTCAAGTGCTTTGCGTGAAATTTCAACTGGGAACGAAAATAGATCTACTAATGGAAAATGACAAAATAAATATTATTACAACAAATGATTTGAATGTAGAAATAATGGTCATCATTTAACTTTGTTACAGACATAAAGAACTTGGAGTATTTCTAAAAGGAAGCACGCTGGTATGGTGTTTGCATGTCCGGCTTCCTCACCGAGCACGAGAATGGATTTATTTAGTATTGTTGTTAGCACTGTGGCTTCACAGCACGAAAGTCCTACGGTTCAGAGCATACTGAGGTGTTTCTGTATGCAGTCTGCATGTTCTCTCTGCATACTCTGGTTTCCTCCCACAGTCCAAAAACATGCATGAACAGACCACAGGTGTGAATATTCGAGTGTCTCTCCGCGTCAGCCCTGTGACAGATGGGTAACCTGTCCAGTGTTCTCCCTATGACATCTGGATTGTATGTAAACACAGAAAACAGGATGTGTCTGCAGGTTTGGGACTGAGCTCACCCGAAGCACAGCGCGCTCTGGGACATGGCGATGCTTCTGTTACATATGCACAACACAGAACATTTACTTTCTTACACAACAGCTCGACAAGTGGAACAAACTCTGTTTGAATCTGTGTGAAAAGAAAAATCATGACAGACGGTGCACAGGAGTGAAAACGGGAGAATAAACAGCCTTACCTTCAGTCGCTTTATGAAACTCTTCACTGAGCGTCGTAGTTATATTGTTCCAGAAGGTGTAGAGGATATCAGGTTGACTATCCTGTTGGTAAAACAAAGGAATACTGATTATCTGACACTCGACCACGTCGCCCTGATTAACCAGCGCCCTACAAAAACCTTTTTTTTCCACGTTACAGGAGCGCTTGTTTCCCCTCCATCACAGTTTTTCATGTGATAACAGTAAACCCACCGCACGCCCATTCTACTCACAGAGAAAATCTCTGTGTGACACTTTCCCACGTTTGACGGGTTAAACTCACACCTGCATCGACACACAGGAACTACAATCAAAACTCGTATGAAACATGAACTTGCAGACACATACACACATCAACACACATACGGTAACCTGATTGTGGAAAGTGCTTTAATTATTTCATGGAACCGGGCATGTTCCTGTGTATTGTTCTCAGTGCTCTATTAGAGAAGCATGCTGCAGGTCTGTTGGGCATGCCTCTGACCTCCCACTTTCCCCACTGTCTGCACATCTGTCTTTGTTGGTTTCTGTATTTCTAATTAACAAAAGTTACTTTGAAGTTGGAATTTAGAGACAAGTTTCAATTCAGTTTTTTTCAAATTGAATTAAGTTTTATTTATAACAACAGTGACCTCAAAATGCATTATATTGTAAGCTAAAGAGCCCCCACTGCTTTTATGAGCAAGAACTTGATGAAAGTGGGGAGGAAAAACTCCCTTCAGCGTAACCAGAGGAGGGAGGGTCAGCTGGGTATGAGGGGAGGCAGACAGGACAAAAGTCACTCTCTGAAAGATCCAGATCCATAAAAACTTAATGCGTTCCAGTATTAGCGTCACAATCCGTCACAAAAATAAGGATTTAATCTGCTTCTCAGTAACGTAGAGCCATTCATGGATAGAGCCTGCTCAGTGCTCAGTGAGGACATGCTCAGCAATCTTGGCAGTACAGACAAGTTTTACAGTTCATGCTTATTTTGCCAAAGCAACACTTTGTTAACTCTGGGTTGGTGGATATGCTCCAAGTTTCCAAGCTGTAAATCCAATGTATGTGAATGTTATTTAGAAAGCACAGTCCTTGTATGAGTGGGTGTGAATATTGTATGTAAAGCCCTTTTAGTGTTCAGGTAGAGTACAAAGAACCGGTCTGTGTTTTATTTACCGTGAAAATTCAGGCTTGACTGTGAGTGGCTGATTGCTGGTGTCTGTTCATCTCCTGCTTACAGTATCCTGAACTTATCATCTGATTTTTACAGCCAGAGTTTTAACACTGTGGTTTGGAAATGAAAAGACACGGCAAAAGGTTACAGGGCTGGTAAAGAGTACTGGCAAGGACTGGCTCATCTCTGGGAGTGGGTTCATATCTGGCTGTTGCATTCTCTATTGCAGAATCCACTCGTAGTTACAGTAACTTCATATATTACTGACATATGATTATTAATATATTATTATGATTTTAGGTGAATGACACTGACCAAGTGTGGAGAACTAAACAGAGTTTCATCAGCTCAGTTGTTCAGGTCAGCCACATGTTTGTCACACAGAGATTTTCTCTGTAAGTAGAATGGGCGTGTGGTGAGTTTACTATTATCACATGAAAAACTGTGATGGAGGGGAAAACAAGCGCTCCTGTAACGTGGAAGAACAAACAGGTTTTTGCATAATTGTGTGTAACTGTGCATGAAAAAGCCCCAGAAATGTAACAACTACTTCAGAATCAGCGAGGTGTTATTCAGCTACACTCCTGAGTACATGATGCAAAATAACATCTTCCTCATAATAATTTACAGCTGATTCTGTCACATTTACATGTCTGAATTAGTGTTCAGAACTTTGACTGTACCTTCAACATATTTTCATGTAATGCTTTCAGAGCTGCTGACAGCCAGTCCATTCTTACATGTATACTTGTGTCCATAACAGTGAAGCTGATGGTGCTGCTGCACTGCTGAGGAGACTTGCATTTAGACATGTCATTAGGTCCCAAACTCACACCTCCATCTCTGGGTAATTGGTGAGAGCTTTGTTTCCATAGTAACATTCTCCTGCTTTCATTTCTACAACTCGGTTTCTGTGGAGGCAGGCAAACGAACTCGTGCTGCTGGCCGCTGTGTGAGAACGTGTTTGCACCCGTACTGATGTTTGTCACACTTGAATGTTTCAGATGATCAAACAAATGTAAATGTTAGACAAAGACAACACCAATAAACACATAATGCAGCTTCTAAATGAAGGTGATTATTATTAAACCTGCATGGCCCCCCGGTTATAAAATGAATTAACTGTGGTGTGTCACAGTTTGATTTCTTCAGCCACACACAGGCCTGATTACTGCCACACCTGTTCTCAATCAACAGATACCTTAAATAGGACCAGCCTGACCAAAAGTATTTGTACTCTGTTACTTTACACCTCTGGGAAAATGGAGCCATGAATTCTGCCGTCGACCAAAACATCCTGAAGGAAAGTGTCCCAACATCTGATTGTGACCTCAAGCTGAAGCACGCTTGTGTTCTGCAACAATGATCCAAACCACAGCAGTGAGTCGTCCTCTGATTGGCTTAAGAAAAACCAAATGAAGACTGGTCAAATCCTGAGTTGAATCCAACTGAGACGCTGGTGCAGGACCTTAAAAACACGGTTGATGCTCAAAAACCCTCCAATGTGGCTGAATTACAACAATTCTGCAAATATGAGTGGACCCAGATTCCTCCACAGAGCTGTAAAGACTCACTGCCAGTTATTGCAGACGCTGAGGGGGCCCACCAGGGGGCCATCACTTTTACACGTGCAGATTTTTCACCTTAATAATAATCACCTTCATTTAGAAACTGCATTTTGTGTGTTATCTTTGTCTAACATTTACAGTTTGATCTGAAACATTTAAGTGTGACAAACATCAGGACGGGGCCAAACTCTTTCTCTCAACACTGTATAAACAAATCAAATGGGCTTGATCTCAAATTTGAACATTGTTCCGGTTTTTTAAACACCTCTTTGGGACTCGTGCTTCCTTTGCGAGTGGGACACCAGGGGAACAGAATACTGAAAGTAATTATAAAAATATAATTTACTGAGGTCTGCAGCAAGTATTTTATTTCCATTTGGACCAACTGACATGTAAAGTCTCCTGGTTATTCTGCATGTGACTTTTGCTTGAGTATTATTACTGGGTTTCACTAATGAAACACCAGAGTAGCAGTATAGCTCACCCACCTTGATGATCTCATCAATGAAGCACACGTGAGTGACGGGGTCTCTCTTCTTCATCAGGACTTTCTGCAGGTGCTGTACCTGAAACGACACACAACAAAGATGGCCTCGTACTTAATTCATCAGCCACGCTGGCAGCTGTGCTGTTTTATTTAACGCTCGGGCTTCAGTGTGTATATGTATATGTACTTGTCTGGATGCAGCACATATCTGGTCCATCAGTTTCTCCAGGTTGGTCCACAGACCAGCACGGAAAGCAGCTGTGTTGCCTGGTGTTGGTAGCACTGCTCTGCCAGGAGCGCCTAGAGGAACATCAACCACAAATCATTTCCACCAACAAAGCAGCTTCCTAATTAGATTTTCTCCAGGTTTACTCAACATGTGTCAACGATTTCTTACAAATATAGTCTCATAAAGATTGCAGATTTTAACAAATTTAGTGTGAAATACTGCAGTATATACGCTGGGGACTAGTTTCAGTAATGGAATAATACTGACATACAGTTTTTAATAGTCTTGTGGAGTTCAGTGGCACAGAGGACCGAGATAAGTATTTGCTCATTTGCCATCAAACACATGAGCAACATTCTTAAACCACAGAGTTTAGTACAATGTGCCCTTTGCAGTTACAAAAGCTTCGACTCTACCTGCTTTCCATGAGGTTTGGAAGTGTGTCTGTGGTGTTTGTGGGAATTTCTGGCCATCTTAGCAGCACATTGGTGAGGTCAGACTGTAACCCCCCCCCCCCCACAAACTTGGCACAGCGCAGTGAGACAAGCATCATTCTCCTGGCAGCTGCCAAACCCAGACTGGTCCATGTGGAGAAGCGCAACTCGTCACTCCATAGCTTCGCCACACCACTGCTTCCAACACATCGCTTTGGTGATGTAATGCTTGGATCCAAACAGCTTCTGAAGCTCTGTACACACCGAGTTAATCTGAAGGCCCCATGAAGTTTGGAGGTCTATAGCGACTAACTCTGCAGAAAGTTGGGACCTCTGTGCGCGATGCGCCTCAGCATCCGCTGACCCCGCTCTGTGACTGTACACAGCAGAGGTCCTGTCATTCCCAGTCACTTTGTTGGAATACCGCTAACAGCTGACTATGGAATATTTGGTAGTAAGGAAATATCACAATAGGTGGCATCCCATTACAGTACCAATCTGGAATTCACCAAGTGACCCATTCTTTCACAAATGTTGGCAGAAGCAGTCTGCATCACAAACACCTTCATTTAGAAACTGCATTTTGTGTTTACTTGTGTTATCTTTGTCCAATATTCAAATTGATCTGAAACATTTATGTGCGACAAAGGGGGTAAACACTTGTTCACACCACTGTTTTTCAAACCAACTCATGAAATAGATCCAATTATTAAATGTTCTTCTGTTTGATCATTACAAATTAGAACAATGCACTCAGTGGGCAAACCTTTCTGAAGCACAGTCTTCTTCAGGCTTACCTCTGGGGTTAGCTGGCTGTGTCAGGCCTTTGATGTCAAGAGCACTAGTGATGTTGTCCTGTATGGTGGTCTGGTAACCCCCAACCACATGGCTGATGGTTTCTCTGAGATTACCCAGATTATAGAAGACCTGAAGGGCTGTGCCAACCTGGGTTGGGTTCTGATTATCAAAAGAAAGAGAGGGGGGGGGGGTGAAAATGAATGAGGCGTCGATATCAGCATCTGTTTGGTGACCGCTTTAAAAGCGGTCACCAAACAGCTTAATCTCACAGAACGAAGCAGCTGCAGGTCCACTGCTACATTCATTTAGATTTAGCTTAATTCACACAAGAACAAAAAACATTTGATGGAGAGAAAAGTAACATTATTGTTTTTGTCAGTGTCAGTTATCTTCTATAAAAGCCTTTCTGATAGCATTAATAAGGTCGCTAAAAATGTTTTGGCTAACTTGACCTGCATTACACTTCTTAGCTTTGTTAGCGTCTTTGTTAGGCATATCTACTGTAACACTTGATAAATCCCCGCCCTGCAAACAAGCACACTCACACACAGACACGCGTTGTGAGTCTGTGACTCAGTGCTCGAGTGTTGAATGAATCGGTATCCCGTCTAATCTCCAAGCACGTGCCATGCTAATTCCCATTATGGACACAGTAATCAAAGAAAACATCAGAAGCACTTAGATACAACGTAGCAAGTTAATATGACTGCTACATAAAGCGGAAACTGTCCTCGGCCTCTACTGTGTGCATTCATGGATGTCGATCGCCTCTGTAGGGCAGCACTATCTCTTCAGGATTATATGAGTGCCACGTCTCTCTCATGAAATGTGCCAGGGGGTAAACTTGCCACAGTCTTGTCGTCACAACAACGTTGCCAGAAAACAACCAGAAATACTACAGAAGTACTGGCTGCTGTTCATTAAGAAACATCCTAGTCATTTTTTAATTTCTTCAAACATGTTCGTCAGAGATGTTGAGGAGTTGGTAAGTCTGAACAAACCTGGCTAGCTGCTCTCCTGTATTTCCAGTCTTTATGGTAAGCTAAGCTAACCTGTCCTGATAGCAACCCCAAGAAACAGACAGCCCCCTATCAGCAAGCACTTGGTGACAGTGGGAAGGAAAAACTTCCTTTTAATAGGAAGAAACCTCCAGAAGAGCCAGACTCAGGGATGGGCGGGCATCTGAGAGTTATACCAGGGAGCCAAGGTTTCTTTCTCAGAGGAGTCACAGTATTCAGAGTCATATGCAGTAAAAGTATTCAGAAGGTAACCGACCTCTTTGAAAGTAGTGCGTCGGCACATGGTACCGAAGAAGATAACAGAGAAGGAATTATGTGTCTTTATTTAGTCACAGTTAGGGACATCTACTGTAATGAAATGTACTCCCAACTGCTGTGTTATCCATTATTATACATTTAAATTAAATATTATTAATGATCAGGGAAAAGAGGGTTTTCAAGGAATACTGTGACATGTTTAGTTTCTATGCTGTATGTCAAACCAAGAACCATCCTGAGAGCTGGGTTAACAATCACAGACAGCATTTCTAGAAGCAGTCAGCAGCTGCAGGGTTTCCCCGTCGGTGACGATTTTATCTTTGTGGTTTTATCAGGCAGTTTTCTCTGGTTTGCAGCCAATGGTGTGAAGTTGCAAAAATGAGAGTTAGCACCTTAGAGTCAGAAAGGGCTGAGTTCCAATTCAGGAATGGGCAGCTGCCCCACAGGAGCAGTGGAGTATCTCTGGGTCCTATGCGCTAGGAAAGGTAGAGTGAAGTCGGACACTGGCAGACAGTCGGTGCAGTGTCGGCAGTGATGCGGATACTGCAGCAGTCAGCGGTGATGAAGAGAGAGCAAGCTAAGCCGATGATTTCTAAGCTAATCTGTGTTCCTATGAAACAGTGAAAGCACCAACGGTGCTACGTTTACATTTAGAAACCTTAACGTTAGAGTCTGACAGGACATCAGACGAACCCTAACAGCGCTCTTCAGTGATGTTCATGAAAACAGAGTTACCCATAATATTAACATTATAGACTTTAGCCACTGTTTGTTTTTTTTAGATAAAGAAGAGCAGTGTGGGTTTTTTTGTTGTTGTGTTTTTTTACGTGGGTCAGTGGAGCTCCCACTCACCAGATGGGCTACAGGGTATCTGCTAGCAAAAATCAGAGGACTGAGGTGAATCTCCCACACAGCCTAGCCAGCACGTCCAAGCTTACATAACATTCACAACAAGCAACTGTGTAAGAAGCTGTCACTGTGTGTCCATACAGTACATACAGTATGTGTGATGTGTGCGTTTTTCATATGTGTACACACACACACACACAGCAGTGGTCAGGATAAAAATACTTCTCCTGTGGGTGGAATACACCAGGGGGACAGAGGTGTGTGTGTGTGTGTGTGTGTGTGTGTGTGTGTGTGTGTGTGTTTTTCTATTTCTGGAGGAACGGCTTATTGTCTCGATGCAGACATAGACGTTCACAGGAACCTTACAGTCACAGTCTCCTACTAATCTCCACTCTGTCAGCAGCTGCAGACACTCCTCAGCATCTCTTTGGGTTCACACACCTAAACATGAAATAGCTCTAATGTTGTTATTTCTTCATCACCATAAATGAACTCTTCTTTCGTAGATGTTTCATTATCAAATATTGCAAAAAAAATGTATAACCTCTCCCATAACTGCTGTTTTTAAAGGATCACAAACGTATGATGCTATTTTGTGTTTAACATTTTCACTGCTGCTTGGTGAGAAGTATGTCACACTCTAACATGCACGCTACTCACAACAGCAGCATCTAAAAGCCGTCACATGGAAACACGGTACAGCTCTCACTGTGACTGCCAGCGACCTCCAGAAACCATTTGCCAACTGGTTTCAGAATAGCCACAACCAGTTAGTGGTTGCCAGGTGAAGACCGACTGGTCTCTCAGCCTGATAAGTCACTGACATTCTCCCTTAGGAGACTTAAATCTCAGGCAGCACACCGGGTCTCAGACAGCGCAGTACAGGTAGAAAACAAAAGAACGGAAATTTTCTACCTGGATTTCCATTCCTTGCTCCAGCAACCGCTTGGCCTGGTTCTCCACCTCGAGCCTGGCTCTGCTGATCAACAGCAAGTCGTTCTCGATCACCTCGATGCCACTCAGATCCACACCCTGCGACAGATAGTCTGGAGAAAGCACACAGGAGAATATTGAACGTGGATCTGTCAAAAGTTATTAAAGAGCAAAGCCTGAACTTTACCATCAACATGAGTCAGAATCTGCAATTTAAAACAGACACAAAGTATCTGACTGTTGATCCCGGACAGTCCCATACAGAGCACACAAGCATACAAACAATCTTTCCATTTAGAAACGGTCTCTATTTATTTTTTTGAATGCAATGTTGGACTTGCTGGGATAGGCTCCTCCCCCCTGTGACAGATGGATGTTTCCAGTACACGGCTATGTTTTGATAGATCGAGAGGACAGAAAAATAAAAGGACATCAGCTGTTGAATATGAGAAGAGAGGCGGAAAGAGTGACCGGGACTGATAACAACCCATTTCAGAGATGCTATTTGTCTAGAGAGAGAGAGAGAGAGAGAGAGAGACAGTGTTTACAGGCAGGTGGCAGGATGAGGCACAGAGGACGAGGGAGTTGGACAGGAGCCACCTTCGAGTCAAACCGATCTGTTTGAAGCCTCAGACCCAGTGCGATGGTTTCCGTGATGAAACAGATGAGCTCCATGTCTCTTTGCCTCCTTCTAGGTTTGTGTTTAACAATGAAACTGGGTCTTTTCTGACTCGTGTCTAAATATGCACAGATAATGCAGGCCATGATGTGCTAGACCCAAAAGGAAAAATTTGACTTTTGTACACACGTGGTGAATTCATTCAGCGTATGAAATAGAGAACAAAGAGATAACAGTAAGAGCTACTCTATCACACCACGCATGGCAGGCCCAACTACACCCAATGAGCCTTCACTGCGGTTACTTCCGCATATTTGAGTGGTTTTACACCAGATGCCGTCCCTGATGCAATCCCATTATGATTCCCATCTCCACCCAGAAAAGAACCTGGGATCTTTGGCTTGTTAGGTGGATGTGTCAACCACTACAGTAGCCACTCTAATGGGACAGTGTTACACTTGCTTAGATGACCTTTGCAGAAAACAAGAGTCATGTGGATCTTCAGTAACGCACAAATGGCCTGGGATCTGTGGGATTTTTTTAAAGCACACAACTATTTGCATTGTTTACACACAGGACCAAGTGATGCATGGAGTAGACCAGTGATACTGAATGGAATAAGACCTAGAGGAACCATAGAGGAGACAACAGGGCTGCAGAGCTGGAGCTGCTGCAGTTCAAAGGGAACATAAGAACACGGTCACCCAGAGGCAGAACAATGAGAGCAGTATTACGCGCTTCATGGAAACGTAGCGTTTCCCAGACCACATTGCAGCAGTACCTGGCTTCTGTTTGGCCACACAGAGCTCCTCTGACTCGTTATCATTCCCAAAAAATTCATTAATACCTCCCTGTCAAAGCTGCCAAATCCTTAAATGACATTAAATATAGTTTGATTTTGCTCTGGACCCACGCGTCAGCCACAGAGACTATTTGGTTAGATGTGCAAGTGTGTCAGGAGAGACCACTGAAATATGCCTCTCGCTTTACAGTGTTTCTCATACACACCAGAAATGGCACTGGGTGAATGTCAAACATCACGCTGTTATGACCAAGTGTCATATACTGGACGCTCGGTAATCACAGCAGCTTGGAAACACACCTCAAACTTCTCAGTTTCAAAGGGGCTTTAATTTCATGAGATGCTTCACCTCCCATCTGAGAAGGTGATGATGAAACGTCTTCAGGAACCTTAAAGAAGTCCAGACCCTTTTCTTTCCAAGCTCCTTAGACCACGATGACCTTCTGACTGAGAACGTACGGTTACAGTGTAACCTCGGTTCTCTTAGTGAGAGACTCTCTCTCCACACCGTTACATATGTAACGGTGTGGAGAGAGAGTCTTGATATGCTAGAGAACCTTTAAATTTCAAGCTGAAATAATCCGTTTCTATGCAGATGTTTCAGCTAATTAGCAAAGTTTTTATGAGCCCATACTCATGGTCCTCCTGATAAGCAAACAAACAAGATCGAATAAAAGAAACCTTTATCAGGTCAGCTCACATCTGCACTAAAAGACAAAGGGAAGCATTGAAATAGAAATAAAACTGAGAAATGGATCCATTTGTTACTGTGAAACGTCAAACATACCAAACAAAAACAGGAGACAAAATGACTTTCTTCAAGCTGAACTTAGAAAGATTCTCTGACAAATACTTTGTTGATAAAAGGGGAGATGTGTTGTAACACAAAGCAGACAGCTCTGCAGGAAGTTTTATTTTTAGCTTTCAAGAAGAAGAATGCCTGAAACATCTTTGTAAACACAGCACGTAAAGAAGCACAGAGACTGTGCAGCTGCTGAGCTCAAGGCTATCACAACTAGTCCTTCTGTTTGTCCATTTGCTTAAAGGCACAATGTCAATGATCTCTAATCTTTGGGTATTAGCTCTCCCTCATACATCCTAAGCATTTCAAATAAATACATAATAAAACCAAAGAAATTCATTACCCGTGAAATTAATCTGAATAGGTTTGCACTTAAAGAACCGTATATTTGGCTGGTGGGTGTTCTCATATAAACACACAAGATAAAAAGCTGTTCTTAACAATAATAATAATAAAAAAGCAACTGGGGGTGTTCATGAGGATGAGCGAGATGGGGAGACAGTTCAAAGATATACCTCTATACTCATCAAAATATTCTTGTTTTCACACAAAACTAGGATGTTTGGATGTTATTTAGTGCTTACCTGCTTCCTCTGCAGTTTCAAAGATGGAGCGAGCTCTGAAGTTGTTCAGGGATGACTGTTGGATTTGTGTGTGAAGTATTTGTGCACCGGCATTATTTGTAAACCAAATGTGTGAAGCTTGGACTCTTGGCAATAAAAATGAGACTCTCCCTCTGAAGCCTAACGTCAGTGTCTGTTAATATGGCATTTGTCACACAAAGTTGGTTGTGTATTCCTGAAAACACACTTTTGCTTTCAATGTGCACGTCTGTTTGAAATAGTGGAGACGACGTGTCACTACATTTATGAGCTCTGCCGTGCTTAGAGCAGCATAAGAGTTTAAACTGAGCAGAAATGTTTGTGTTCGGTCTCCTTCCTGTTTTCTCTCACATTTCATGTAAATTGTCATCAGAGAAAAAGCCTGTATTCAGTTCCTCTTCATAACCCCGGGGTCGGCCATCTCTCTCCTGCTAAACACCTGATGTGGCTGAGAACAGGTGGACTGCAGAGACCATCATCCCTGTTACATTTCTTGAATAAACAGATGAAGAGCAGCAGCCAGATGTAGTGAAAAATCATGTTCACCCTACACAAAACAGACACGGTCCTGATCTGAATTCTGATCCAACGTGTCGGGGTTGGCTTTGTCTGGTGGTGCTGTTGTTGCCATGCCAATGACAAGTAGCTCTAATTAGTGCACTCGCGAGCTACGCCGCAGATACGCACGGTGAGCAATAAGGGCAACACCGCAGCTCCTTGAATGGTAGCCAGATCGGGACAATTAAGCATGCAGCATCGGGCAGGTGCTTTGCAAACACAAACACCGGAGGAGTGGCCAAAGTCCTGACAGGAAAGATGCTGTCGTTGGTATCGTCATGGCCACTGCTTTAATGAGGGCAAACAAACTTATGGGGAGATGGTGCAGAAGAAAAGGGAAACAAACAATGACTCCTGCATGCTGGAAACTTATTACAAGCAGCTCAAAACACATATACAGTACAGGAAGAAACAAAGCATGAGAGCGGGAAAAACATTAGGAGAACGTCTGCTTTGTAAACCCAATTAGTTAAGCGCAAAAGAGCAAAAAGAAAAAAAAGAGCAGGAAAAGATGGTTTGATGGTGGGGGGTGATGGAGGGGGCGGGAGCAGTGGATGAGTGGGATGGGCTACTAGAGGTGGAAACGGAGACAGGCTGACAGAAGAAGCGAAGCAGAGCGCAGAGAGAGGGGGAGGCAGGGCTGTGGTCTTACGAGTCCCTCGCTCTCTCTCTGGAGTTGCATGCAGACAGATTTCCACCCAGAAAGGATTCAACAGTGTGATCGCTGCACGACGGACTACTGAGCTGAACCTCACATCACCTGAGGCCACTGCACTACCTCACCTGAGGATGAAGGATCACTGAGAGATGATCTCAGCAGGTAAACTAATGCACATCATCATCATCATATAGTGCTGCTCTGACAGCATGTGAATGTGCTGCACCGTAAAAGGAATTCATTTGTAGATAAACACACACAGCGTGCTGACATGTTGCTGAGCTGTGAGTCACGATTTTCCAGCAGTGATTATTCCGAGCGGAGAATAATTAGACCAAATGAGCGGCTGGCAAGCAGCAACAAACACTTCTTATAAGATAAATGCAGCGACTTTGCTGCCCCCTGAGGAGATGGACACAACAAAATGCTGATACAACACCAAACTCATTTACATGCGTCTTTAGGCTGAGGTCAGTAGGACAAACCTTATCATGTCACAGATAATATGAGCTTAAATAAAAGAGTAATTTTGTGTTCTCAAAGGGGCATTTTTAAGATTACACTACAGCAAATGAAGGTGTTGAACTCTGCTTGGGGACAAACGTGTTGACGAAAAGTCTGAGCTCACAGCACACAGATGTGCTGCAGCTAACACTTATTATTTGTTCAATGTGCAAAAATACTGATGTACCTGAAATTTACCCTGTTTTTAATCAGTGAAGACACCAGATTTATACATTTAGGTATTTTTAATCTTTTAGAATAATCAAAATGGCGCATGCACTGTTGGCTCCAGTAATGTTTTCAGAAATGTATGAATCCTACATTTACATGAGGAATATTGGACCAGGTGTGGCATGATGCCATCATTTCTGGTTTTAGATTAGATTTTTTGTGAGTACAATTTAATTCATTCAAAGTTCAATTACTCAACTGTAGGTCTGTGAAGGTTCTCAGTCATCCAGGTCATCGTAGTCTAAGGAGCTTCTTCAGTTCTAAGGAACTGAAGAAGCTCCTTAGACTACTCAACTGTAGGGAAATTTGGATCTCTATCAGGAATTATCTGATCCGATTAAGACCAGACAGTTTAAGTTCAGATATAGTCATGTGGTGACAAACCGATGTGTGCTCTGTTTTTGACCCATCAGTGTCGTTTCATACACATGAATTAAATTCAGTTTTATGTATACAGTGCCAAACCTCAACAACAGTCGCCTTGGTTGTACTGCAGAGAACCAGCTCGCAGTATTCAGCACTCATTTTGTGAACACCACATGATGAGAACCATCAAAGACAAAAGGCAAGGCATCAAAAACTGATTAAACGCAGACTGTGCACATGAAGAAGACGGCAGAGGGACCAGGCCATGTGTTAGAGGATGATCAACCAGTTGAGTTAAATGATAGAGATGTGATGTGACATCCAGACCAGGAGGAAAACATTTCCTAATAAAAAATATTTCACCTTTTCCTGCCCTAGGGTCATATGGAATTTGACTGAGGAGGAGCACAAATCCTGATGACAGAGGGACATGGCAAAATTCTCTGCTTCAATCAGTTCTTCCAGTCTATGAATGATAAATCAGTGGATGGACTCCGTTAGTCCGACTGGTATATAAGGACTCTCTGTGCATGTGTGACTATCTCGGTGCTGACCTTGGTGCAACACTCCCTGCCCTTGGACCACAGGCCTCTAAAGTTCAGAGCAACAATCAAACAACCTTCCTTCCCCCCATTTTCAACCTTCTCCTTTCAGTGTTGTGCAGAACACGAGAACCTGACAAAGTCTCACAGGTGCGTTAGCCCCTAACGGGACTTTCATAATCTCCAAAGATCAAAAGCTGAATATGTCCTGAAAACCTGGAAGCAGAGCAGAGAGGAGGATTGTTTTGGTGCTGGCATCATTTTCAGGCAGAGATGACACTGGAGGCAACAGTTTAAGCACAACGGACAATGACAGGACAGAGCTTTACATGAAAGACGCCATTGATGTTAGTTCACTGGTGCAAATCACATGCACCCCGAAGAGGGGTGGGTGTGCACTGCACAGACCTTTACCACTGGATAACTGGAACCAGTATCCCTGAACATCAAAAGCTGCAAAAGAGATGGATCAAACAAATGAACTTTACCAAGTCCGGAGACAGTGGAGTGGTCCAACATGCTTCTAATACTGCTAAGCTGGAGAGGACACCGCTAGGAGGAAGTGGTGAGTTTAAACCTCTCGTGTCAGTCTTAGACGATTACAGTTGACTTGTTCCCAACGAGAACACTACAAGTCCTAAAGCTAAAGAACCTGGGTGTACGTGGAACCAATGAAAATGTGTGTTCAAGGCAAAACAAATATATACATAAATGTTTTTATAGATATTTTATATATTAAACAGCTACACTAATGGAAAGCTTACTTTCACTTGGCGTGGCTGTAAACATGGAAAATAACTACAGTAACTGCAAAAAAAAATGTTAAAAACACTCGAGTAAAAGGTCACTGGCTGTTCTCTTCACACACCTGGCCAATAACGACATGCTTTTCTTGGTTAAAGCACTGCTCTTTATACAAACATGTGTCCAGTTCCACTTTGGTAAAATCATTTTAAGCCTTCTGGAGTCTTAGAAATGTTCTAATACAAACTAACCTAACCTTAACCATTGGCACATGTATTTGATGTTCAGGGTTTTCTTTCCCGTTTGACTGCAGCTATCCAAAGACCGTCTTTGGTTTTTACCGAACCCTTTTCAAATTTCTACTAAATGAATTCCTGCATTTTGCTGGTGAATGATCCTTTCAGTCTGAAATCTTATCACACACTTACCCCATCCATTTCTGACGTTTTCAAGACAACGAATAATCATCATGAAAAAGACATGCAAGCAGTTCTGAAGATATAATAGTGTCTGTAATTCTGACCGCTTAACACTGATTTCTTTAACTTGGTTTCCACTGTGAAGTATACATTACTTAAATTAGATTTTCAACAAGCACAATTAAATGATCAAAGAGTAGCAATGTCATGCAAGGGGAAAGCTTTGTGCTTGTAGACGATCCATTCTTCACTAAAACCAAGCGCAGTGTCCTTTGCAGGGTTTGCCGGTTTGATGACACTTGAACAAATCTTTCATATAACTAAGCTTTCACACTTCTGAACAGTCTGTGTTTGTGCAAACTACTCTTCAGGCCTCTTCCTCCTATCAAGATAATGCACACGTCCTCAGTGTTGATGTCTGCAGCCACCATGAGCAACACGACTGTGCTTGACACCGCTGACCCATCTGATCTTGACATGAACTCTTCTGAGGAAATATATCCCATCAGCTTCCAGGTATTGCTGCACCCTTATAGACGCATCTTAGATTGAACTTCAAAAGGAGATCAGAGACTCTGTGACCTCCTTTAACTTCTTTAATAAAATGTTTCTAATATAGGTGCTTTTAAGTAATAAAATTATATTATTGTTTTTAAACATCTGATGTCTTCTCACATCGGTTTCTTTTATCAGCAATTTCATTTTATTATTATTACTATTATTAGTAATATTACACAGCTGTAGGATATTTGCTTACAGTCAAATAAAAAATACGTAATTTAACTTCTACAAAATGTTCAATGAAGCGTCCTCATATCCTCCAATGTCTTTCTGTCGACAGGCTTCTCTGACAGGCTTCTTGCTGTTGGAGATCATTCTGGGTCTGAGCTCCAACCTCACTGTGCTGATCCTCTACTGTATGAAGCAGAACCTCATCAGCTCCGTGTCCAACATCATCACCATGAACCTGCATGTGGTTGATGTGTTGGTGAGTAGGGATGTGCGCCAAAAACAGCTTCACAGCTCTGCTTGCATTGATCACACTATGTGCTCACTGTGTCAGGCAACTGGTTTATCAGTAACTCAAGTAATCCAACAACGAGCTCCAATTCAAACCATCATGTGTCAGAAAGGCATAAACAGCCTCATACCAAAGCAATATCAGCACAGCAGATAATGAAAAGCTGAGTGCGAACATGACAGTGAGGAACACAAAAATGTGCATTTTAGCCTCATTCTTATTTATGCACACACTGCCGTTACCTGCTCCAGCGCCCAATGACCTCTGAAGAAGGCCAACGCCATTTCCTCCACTGCAGTCATCGTTTCCACTAACAACACTATCAGAGTCAGCTGCTAAGAGGCATTTCATAGCACTATGGGTTACCACTGAACGATTCTGAGGTTCTCACATCATTGAGAACGATTATGTCACTAACGTTTGTTTTCTAAGAGTGTAGTGTTGTTTAACTGCTCTACAGGGGAAGACCCTGCAGGTGGAGTGGATGTGATGAATCATAGTCAGCCCATTAATAATACTGTATTTTTAAAAATCCTATGTACTAACCTCGCTAAACCCATATTTTTAAATGTCATGCAAAAACACAAACTTGTAGCACATATCTGCATCTCCATTACAAGCATGTGAATAGGTTCAGAGACTGAAAGCAGCAGTACATTTTGTCCAATTAAAGTTGACACTGAACCTTTTGTTGAGCAGGTAGATGAAACCATATGTAAACAGTAGGGGTGCAACGATACACAAAATTCACGGTTCGGTTCGGTTCGATACTTTGGTGTCACGGTTCGATATTTTTTCGATACAAAAAAATGTTCATGCCTTTTTAATTTGTCATTTATTAAAATTATAAATATATATTTTAACTCAAAAGTACAGTTTTTAAATTTAACCCTAACCCTTGTGCGTTTTTTTTATTTTGACAGCGAATGCGCACCTGCGGACCACTTATGTGCAGCCCTGGTTATTTAGCTCGTCATATTGCAGCCACAGAAATTCTTTTGTCCATGAAACCATAAAGCTGCACTTTCTTTTTGCCTTATAGTCTGATTTGTCATAACTTCTCCGTTTTGTGGTAAGCTTTTCTTTGGCTGTCACTTCTTCACCCTGACCTGTCTTATTTGGCTCAGCAGAACTGAAATGCTTTTACACACGGACTCACATAAGCTCAGCGATTCTCTGCGCGATCAACCTCTCACATGTTTAAGCTGCGGGAGATTTCACTTGTCATGTTTGCATAGTAAGCTAACGATT
The DNA here is from genome assembly GCF_057382185.1 of Mchenga conophoros. Taxonomy (NCBI): domain Eukaryota; kingdom Metazoa; phylum Chordata; class Actinopteri; order Cichliformes; family Cichlidae; genus Mchenga; species Mchenga conophoros. The sequence goes on from NC_140542.1 coordinate 41,185,926, forward strand.
AATAAGACGATGTCAGAGGAATTGGTGCACAAATTATCATCACTCACAGATCAGTGCTGTCGCTCTCTTTACACAGTTCGCACGATTGCAAAGTGAAAGCAAAAAAACAAGCGCAAATTCAAACGCGACTTCAATATGTCACATATTGACAGTGGCTCACCGATGCCAATGACATAATTACCCAGCTACATTTCTGAAAGAATGCAAAAGCATTGACATATATTTTTCCTTCCTACAATAGCCCGACGGGCAGGGCAGAGAGATTTTGGTAGCCCGACTGGAAAAATCGCTAGCCCCAGGACGTCGGGCTAGCAATATTGCGAGCCCTGTATCTGATTGAGGAATCCCTCATCTTTGGAAAAGAGAGTTTATTACAGAGAAATGGCTCTTTCCAAAATAAAAGCTATACTATCCGCTTCTTCTGGGCTATATTCTCAGCAGCATATTAAACATATCAGGTCCCCATAAGGAGAATCATGTGCTAACAGCTGTCTAAATGACTCGGCTAAAGTTTGTAGCATGCATGCTTGTTGTTTTTGTCTTTGCACTAGGATGTCGTCGGCGTAAATGTGCAGTCATATTCGTTGTGTTCCCACTAGTGCTTTCAGGTTAATCTCGTTGAAATGACCTTAACGCCACAACACGGCAAATCTCCGTTAACGAGCTACCCCTGATCGCCCCGTGCATGGGGCTAGACGGTCAACACGTTAACGAGCTAACTGCGCTAACACACTAGTTCCCACCCATGTAATTGAGCATTGCGTGGCACATCCAACATACCGTTTTACTTTAGTCCATGACGCGCTTACCTTCAGAGTCATGCGTCACATGAAAACCAAAATAATTCCAAACGCCAGATCTGAATGAGGGTGGGGGAGGTTCAATTTGCCATGTTGCAAGGAGAGCTTAACTTCTGTCTCGCTAGCTTGCACTGCGCTCTTCCTTCTGACGATGCTGTCTGTGTTGAGCGCTCAGTGGATCTGCGCTCGACAGTGCAGCCTAGGCGGAGTAGTCGAACGCAGATTCACTGAGCGCTCAACACAGACAGCATCGTCAGAAGGAAAGTTGATAAAATAAATTACAAATTTTGTATTGTTCGATACATATGCGTACCGAACCGAAAGCACTGTATCAAACGGTTCAATATCGATACGAATATTGCAGGGTCTTTATCAAAAACTCGTCCCCAGTTTGGCTGTGCACAGTTCTGATTGTCATATTTAACTGTATGTTTCTTTTCTTCCTGCCCACTCCTGTTTATCAACAGCAGCAGAGGTATACCAAGGTTAATACAGGCAATTAATACCAAACAACACTGTGGGAAAAAACTTAAACAGTTAACAGAAATGCATATTAAAAATACTGGTAGCTGCCAGTGTTACCCCTCAGCCTCACAGTAGATAGATATGATTTCCTTCTTATCTTATTGCAAGATTTTCAGGAAACCAAACCTCTGACCTTGACCTTAAGGTCGAGGTCACTGAAATTTGAGCTCATCTGAGATGTTTAACAGTTGTGCCTATGGTATGAATTTCACAATCCTACGTGGCTTCTTTCTCAAGCTATCGGATTCAGAAAGTTGGTTGCCCGCTCAACAATAACTCATCAGCCTTTTACAGCCGAGGGATAAAAACTGGACTTGGAGGAAAAAATTAAAGAATAAATTCAATAAGCCTGCCTTTAACCAATACATGAAATAAAATCAAACATGTTGCATTTGGGACATGATCTGTCTCCGTCTCTACTTCCAGATATGCGTGTGCTGCATCCCACTGACAACTATGGTGATTCTGATTCCACTGGAGGTGGACACAGCCATGATGTGCTGCTTCCATGAAGCCTGCGTCTCCTTCACGAGTGTAGCAACCGCCGCTAATGTCCTAGCCATCACCGTGGACCGTTATGACATCTCAGTACGTCCAGCGAACCGTGTGCTTACAATGGGCCGAGCTGTGGTTCTGCTGGGATCCATCTGGGCTTTATCCTTTTTCAGTTTCCTCGTTCCATTCATGGAAGTGGGCTTCTTTATCAGATCCAGTTCATATCTTTTGAACCAGACTACAGTGGTGACTGTACCTCATACAAATGAGTACTACACAGAGGTGGGTCTGTACTATCACTTGCTAGCACAGATTCCTATATTCTTTTTCACAGCTGTTGTAATGCTGGTGACTTACTACAAGATTCTTCAGGCTCTTAACATTCGCATTGGAACACGGTTTCAGAACAACTTGCCTAAAAAGAAGCAAAAGAGCAAAAACACCATCTCTCTTAGCACTGCAACACAAGCAGAGTCAACTGAGGTTTCACAGAGCAGTACAGGTGTCAGGGCAGGTGGAAATGCACCTTTGGGCATGCGAGCATCAGTGTCTGTGATTATTGCACTAAGACGAGCCGTAAAACGTCATCGAGAGAGAAGGGAGAGGCAGAAACGAGTCTTCAGAATGTCTCTTCTCATCATTTCCACGTTCTTATTTTGTTGGACTCCAATAACTGTACTCAACACGATCATCCTCAGTACTGGACCCAGTGATCTGGCTGATCGCCTCCGCCTGGGTTTCTTGGTAATGGCCTATGGAACCACCATCTTTCACCCACTCCTCTACGCCTTCACCCGGCAGAAGTTCCAAAAGGTTTTGAAGAGCAAGATGAAGAAGAGGGTGGTGTCTGTTGTTGAAGCTGACCCTACACCAAACAATGTGGTCATACATAACTCATGGATCGACCCCAGGAGAAACAAGAAGGTCACCTTTGAGGACACAGATGCCAGACAAAAATGTCTATGTTCACAGGACGCAGAGTAATGGGGCTAGCTCAAATGTAAATATGTCAAATATATACAATATATTGCTAAAAGGGAGATGGAGATGGAACAGGGGAGAAAAACTAAAGCTAAAATGGTGTGCTGATTAAACAATGGAATGCTTACACTATATTGCCAAAAATATTCCATATTATCAACAAAGAATTCAATTCTGGATTTAACAGGAAGTCAATGAAGGGAAGCCAATACAGGAGAAATCTGCTCTCTCTTTCTAGTCTGACTCTTGCTGCAGCATTTTGGATCAGCTGAAGGCTTTTCAGGGAGTTTTTAGGACTTCCTGATAATAATGAATTACAGTCGTCCAGCCTGGAAGTAATAAATGCATGAACTAGTTTTTCAGCGTCACTCTGAGACAGGATATTTCTAACTTTAGAGATGTTGCACAAATGGAAGAAAGCAGTCTTACATATTTGTTTAATAGGTGCGTTGAAGGACATGTCCTGGTCAAAAATGACTCCAAGGTTCCTCACAGTGTTACTGGAGGCCAAGGTAATGCCATCCAGAGTAAGAATCTGGTTAGATACCATATTTCTAAGCTTTTCAGGGCCGAGTACAATAACCTCAGTTTGATCTGAAGTAAGAAGCAGAAAGTTAGCGGCCATCCAGGTCTTTATGTCTTTAAGACATTCCTGCAGTTTAACTCATTGGTGTGTGTTATCTGGCTTCATGGACAGATAGAGCTGGGTGTCATCTGCATAGCAGTGTAAATGTATGCTATGTCTTCTAATGATGCTGCCTAAGGGAAGCATGTATAATGTAAACAGAATTGGTCCTAGCACTGAACCCTGTGGAACTCCATAATTAACCTCAGTGTGTGAAGAGGACTCTCCATTTACATGCACAAACTGGAGTCTATTAGATAGATATCATACAAACCACTGCAGCACAGTACCTGTAATACCTACAGCATGTTCTAATCGCTCTAATAGGATATTATGGTCGACAGTATCGAACGCTGCACTGAGGTCTAGCAGGACAAGCACAGAGATGAGTCCACTGTCAGAGGCCATAAGAAGATCATTTGTAACCTTCACTAAAGCTGTTTCTGTGCTGTGATGAGCTCTGAAACCTGACTGAAACTCTTCAAATAAACCTCTGCAGATGATCTGTTAGCTGTTTGACAACTACTCTTTCAAGGATGTTTGATATGAAAGGAAGGTTGGAGATTGGCCTATAATTAGCTAAGACTGCTGGGTCTAGAGATGCTTTTTGAGTAAAGGTTTAACTACAGCCAGCTTGAAGGCCTGTGGTACATAGCCGATTATTAGAGATAGGTTGATCATATTTAAGATTGAAGCATTAATTAATGGCAGGACTTCTTTGAGGACGCCAGGTGGACACAAGAGATGAAGGGAGCCACCAGGCTGAAGAAGGAGTCCCATCGGGCTTGGTTAGCCTGTGGGACTCCGGAGGCAGCCGACAGGCACCGACATGCCAAGCAGAACGCGGCGCGGGCAGTGGCTGAAGCAAAAACTCGGGTGTGGGAGGAGTTTGGAGAGGCCATGGAAAAAGACTTTTGGACTGTCTCGAAGAGATTCTGGCAAACCGTCAGGCGTCTCAGGAGGGGAAAGCGGTGCTCTACCTGCACTGTGTATAGTGCTGGCGGAGCGCTGCTGACTTCGACTGAGAAAATTGTCAGGCGGTGGAAGGAATACTTCGAGGACCTGCATAATCCCACCGATGCGTCTTCCGAGGAGGAAGCAGAGTCTGGGGATAAGGGGAATGACCCGTCAATTTCTGGAGGCGAGGTCACTGAGGCAGTTAAACAACTCCTTGGTGGCAGAGCCCCTGGTGTTGATGAGGTCCGCCCAGAGGTCCTGAAGGCTCTGGACATGTAGGGCTGTCCTGGTTGACACGCCTCTACAATGTTGCTTGGAAATCAGGGGCAGTACCCCCGGACTGGCAGACCACGTGGTCCCCATCTTTAAGAAGGGGGACCAGAGGGTGTGTTCCAACTACAGGGGGATCACACTCAGCCTCCCTGGGAAAGTCTATGTCAGGGTGCTGGAAAGGAGAGTCCGTCCGCTAGTCGAACCTCGGATACAGGAGGAACAATGCAGTTTTCGTCCTGGTCGCGGAACACTGGACCAGCTCTTTATCCTCTCAGGGATACTTGAGGGTGTATGGGAGTTTGCCCAACCAGTCTACATGTGTTTTGTGGACTTGGAGAAGGCATTCGACCGTGTCCCTCGGGGTGTCCTGTGGGAGGTGCTGCGGGAGTATGGGGTGTCTGGCCCATTGCTACGGGCCATTCAATCCCTATACAACTGTTGCAAGATCTTGGTTCGCATTGCCGGCAATAAATTGGCCTCGTTAGCGGTGGGTGATGGGCTCCGCCAGGGCTGCCCTTTGTCACCGATTCTGTTCATAATTTTTATGGACAGGATTTCTAGGCGCAGCCAAGTGGCGGAGGGCTTTCACTTTGGTGGCCTCAGAATCTCATCTCTGCTTTTCATGGATGATGTGGTTCTGTTGGCTTCATCGGGTGAGGGCCTCCAGCTCGCACTGGAACGGTTCACAGCCGAGTGTGAAGCAGCGGGAATGAGGATCAGCACCTCCAAATCTGAGGCCATGGTTCTCAGCCAGAAAAGGGAGGAGTGCCCACTTCGGGTCGGGGATGAGTTCCTGCCCCAAGTGGAGGAGTTCAAGTACCTCGGAGTGATGGGAGAAGGGAGCCGGAGATTGACAGACGGATTGGTGCGGCGGCTGCAGTGATGCGGACGCTGCACCGGTCCGTCGTGGTGAAGAGGGAGCTGAGTGTAAAAGCGAAGCTCTCAATTTACCGGTTGAGCTACGTCCCTACCCCCACCTATTGCCACGAGCTGTGGGTAGTGACCGAAAGAACGAGATCGCGGATACAAGCGGCAGAAATGAGCTTCCTCCGAAGGGTGGCTGGCCTCTCCCTTAGAGATAGGGTGAGAAGTTCGGCCATCTGGGAGGGGCTCAGAGTAGAGCCGCTGCTCCTCCACATCGAAAGGAGCCAGCTGAGGTGGTTCGGGCATCTGACAAGGATGCCTCCTGGGCGCGGTGTTCCGGGCATGTCCCACCGGGAGGAGGCCCCGGGACAGACCCAGGACACGCTGGAGAGATTATATCTCTCGGCTGGCCTGGGAACGCCTTGGTGTCCCCCCGGATAAGCTGGAGGAGGTGGCTGGGGAGAGGGAGGTCTGGGCTTCTCTGCTTAGGCTGCTGCCCCCACGACCCGGCCCCGGATAAAGTGGATGAAGATGGATGGATGGACTTCTTTGAGCAGTTTTGTAGGAATGGGGTCTAAAAGACACGTTGATGGTTTGGAGGAAGTAATTATTGAAGTTAACTCAGAAAGATCAATTGGAGAAAAAGAGTCTAAATGAATATCAATGGTACTGAAAGTAGCTGTAGATAATATTACATCTGTGGGATGATTATTGGTAATTTTTTCTGTAATGGTTAAAATTTTATTTGTGAAGAAGTTCATGAAGTCATTACTAGTTAACGTTAAAGGGATGGTTGGCTCAACAGAGCTCTGACTGTTTGTCAGCCTGGCTACAGAGCTGAAGAGAAACCTGGGGTTGTTCTTATTTTCTTCAATCAGTGACGAATAGTAAGATGTTCTGGCTTTGCGGAGGGCTTTCTTATAAAGCAACAAACTATTTCTCCAGGCTAAATGATGATCCTCTAAATTTATGACACGCCATTTCCTCTCCAGCTTACGAGTTATCTGCTTTAGGCTACGTGTTTGAGAATTATACCACGGAGTCAGGTACTTCTGATTAGAGACCTTAGTTTTCACAGGAGCTAAAGTTGTATGCAGGGAAGAAGTAAAAATATTTTAAAAAAAGATAATGGACCTGTGTGGCGACACTACCACTACTACTCCCACTCTGCAACATGTTGGTACAGAGCATTGAGGAAGATAATTATATTATTAAGATTAAGATTAAGATTATGATTATATCCTTAAACTTAGTTACAGCACTTTGTGAAAGACATCTACTCTGATCAAATGTATTCCCCACTGCTATGTAACCCATTATTGTAAATTTATATACCATTAGAAAATGATCAGACAAGAGAGGGTTTTCTGGAAACACTGTAAAATGTTCAGTCTCTATGCCATATGTCAGAACAAGATCTAGGGTGTGATTAAAGTGGTGGGTGGGTTCTTTTACATTTTAAAAACTGAGAGAGACACTAAATTAGGCACAGGTGGACAATAGATAACGACAAAACTGCTTTGTTTTTTTTCCTCATTTTCCAACGAAGGGCAGACAAAGCTAAGTGTCAGCCTTTCAAATGATTTAAAACTGTCTCTGGGTCTTTTGATTGTTGATTAATAATTGTTTGGCAAAGTTACTCACCTATTCAAATCATAAAATTCTGGTGTTCCAATCACTTCCATGACCGCAGGTACATAAGCCCAAGCACCTAGGCATGCAGATTGCTTTCCACAATTACTTGTGAAAGAAAAGGTTGCTCTCTGGAGCTCAGTGAATTCCAGCATGGTAGTGTGATAGGGTACTACCTGTGCAACATGTCTAGTTGTGAAATCTTCTCACTACCAAATATTCTAAAGTCAACTGTTAGTGGTATTGTATTATAGCAAAGTGGAACAACAGCTACTTAATGTAGATCATAGGTAGACCATGTAAAATCACAGAATGCGGTCAGCGGATGCCGCATAGTACACAGAAGTCGCCAACTTTCTGCAGACTCAGTTTCTACGGACCTCCAAACTTCCTGTGGCCTTCAGATGAGCTCAAGAACAGTGTGTAGAGTTCTTCATGGAATGGATTTCCATGGACGAGCAGCTGCATCCAAGCCTTACATCACCAAGTGCAATGCAAAGTGTTGATTGTAGTGGTGTAAAGCATGGCACTACTGGACTCTAGAGAGTCCTTCACTTCTTTACAGTGCAGAATCTCACTTTCCCACCTGGCAATCCAATGGACAAGTCCTGGTTTGGTGGTTGTCAGGAGAATGGCACTTGTCTGACTCTACAGGGCCAAGTGTAAAGTTGAGTGAAGGAATTGGGGTGAGGGATTGTTTTTCAGAAGTCCGGCCCAGGCCCCGAGTAGGGATGGGTACCGGTATCGCACCGGTTCTGACATAAACAGTAGTAACCAGACCGAAAAGCAGCGCACATTTCGGTGCTTTATTTCCCTGAGATGTCATACACTTTGGATTTTAGCCAATCATTTTACCTTTCCAAGGATAGTCGGCAGGCCCAGGTATGTAAGTTCTTTTAGAGCAGAGCTACAGATTAAAAATGCCCAAGGCAAAGCGGTCAAAAGTCTGGCTGTACTTCACAGCAAAAGATGCAAACTCAGCAGCCTGCAACAAGTGCTTTAAGGTGATACTGTGCAAAGGAGGTAACACCTCGAATCTGATGAAACGCCTGGCGACGCATAGCGTTTTGTTAAAAGCCGAGAAATGCACCGTATTTGATAGCTTGCTGCGAGACCTCACACCGAGTGCAGGTGTGGTGCCTGTTATCGGACCCGGAGTTAGCAACATCCCCCAAAAACACGAAGAGGAGAGTCCTGGCCCCTAGCCCTGCCAGTGTAGCAGAAATGATGAGGATGATGATGCAGCAGCAGCCGTTCTTCTCTGCATGAGTAGCTTAATGTTGTTCGTGTGTAATTTACGTTGAGTAGGCTAACCACGTTATTACATTAATGCATGTAAGGTGAACTAGCAAACACCGTCGTAGTTACATGCGGCTGTCTTCATGTTTGATGGCAGGTACTCCCTTCACCCTGGCCAAAAAGGCTAAAATGACCAAAGAAAAAGTGGAAAACAGCTAAACATGAGAAACAAATACTTTTGGCAATATAGTTTGTATTTAGTGAGCTACCTGAAATATAAACTAATATGCCAACTTCAGATAAGCCAATGAGTTCATGTCCCCTGAAAACAAAGGAATAAACAGAAAAAAAGAAGGGTTTTGTATATTTTGTATACACATCACATGTCATAAGGGAAATCACCAGTAGCTTGAGTTTAAGAACTGCATATCGTTTTTTGTTTTTCTTATCTCAGTGCAAAAGAAAATTCTCAAGATAGGCATCATAGATACACGAAGAGAGTAACATATTGGTATGTGCTGTGAAATGTTGTGGAGTGCCAAGGACAATTTAGTCAATAAATGCTCATCTAAGCAGCAGTGTTTGTTATTTTCTGGTAATACAGTATGAGAAGAACATCTGTTCTGTTCATACCTTGATATTGTTTGTTACCATTTGTAATAAACTACACAACAAGTGGCAGTACGCCTGGTGATTTTCCACCTGGAGCAAGCGTGACAAGCGAAATATCATTTCTCCTTCACTTCCTCCCTCACCCTTCATCAAATTCCTATTTTTAGATTTTTCTGGAAATGATGCAAAGGCTTCAAATCTATTGACTCAACTACTCATTCTCTAAAACAACCGTTTTAGAGACCAAACCATTGTTTCTCAGTGGCTCAGGAGGTATAGCAGGTCATCTATTAATCAGAAGGCTGATGGTTTGATCCCCACATAGGCCTTGGGCAAAACACTAACTCCAGTTGCCCTCCGATGCATCCGTCAGAGTATGAATGTGTTCTTAGATAGAAAGCACTTGCATAGAAAAAAACATATGAAAAAGCGCTTGTGTGAATGAGGCAAGTTGTATCAAAGTGCTTATAGTGGTCAGATCGGGTAGAAAAGCACTATAAAGTAAATTATATAAATTATTTAGGTACAGTGCGCATGCCTTACATGCTGTAAAAGTGCCTTGCAAATCACAAGACAACCCTCTTTAGTCCAACCAAAGTGATTCCCGGACCCAGGAGTGTGAAGCACAACCAAAACAAAAGGAATTTAGTAAAGCTGACTTAGTTGTTGGAAGGCAACCTTCTGTTAGAGCAGACAGCACAAACTGAGACCACCGATACAAATGTGTTGCCGTGTTGGAGAGCACTGAGGACTCTGACCCAATTTAACAGCTCTTTGCAGCCGATGGAATTTGTGAGTGAGTGTGTGTTTACATATGTGAGTGTGGTATGAGAAGTGGTCACAGGCAGCTGAAAATACTTGTCCTTGTGAACCTGTTCTGTATCGCTTAATGCCCTGTGATAACTAAGAGTAGTGTAGCACATAGATAACTGATGGCAGTTACATGAAATGCTTCATTATCACTTTTTCTCTTGTGACACTAGAAGGTCACACAGGCCTACGCAGCTACAATTACAACTGGGAGAATCAGCACAAGGCTGTGATGGAGTGCTGACAGAGGGCATCAGGGTCTAAAGGCCACTTTTGTGACCACAGAGAGAATTAAAACTTTAAAATCTGAGGAACTTGGAAAGAAAAGCGACTGGACTTCTTGAAGACGTTTCACGTCTCATTTGAGAAGCTTCCTCAGTTCTAAGTCCAAATGGTGGACAGTCCCACGTATCGCCTTGACAACATTAAAATCACGGTAGGCAATGAATTTTTTGATTTTGAATGATCAAAAAACCGAGATTGAACTATTTGGACCTCCTGACCCTCGTTCCTCTCTTAAGGGTGACCTTGGCCCTTTGGAAAACTCTGTTCTTTGATGGCAGATTTTCATTTGAGAAACAAATAAATTCTGTTGTAAGAGCCATCTTCTTTCAGCTGAGGGCCCTTGCTAAGAACATCTTCTCACCCAGGCTCGACCACTGCAATAGTCTGTATTTTGGTATCAGCCAGGCTCTGCTCTCTCTTCTTCATATTGTTAAGAACGCTGCAGCCCAACTCCTGCCAGGCACACGTAAACACCATCATATTTCCCCAGTCTTGGCTCGTTTACACTCTGCTTCCAGAACGTTATAGAATCAACTGTAAGATTTCATTGCTCGTTTTTAACTCTCTAAAATAGATTAGCTCCTTTGTACCTCTCTGTTCTTTTAACCAAACATACTCCAAACCAAACTCTCAGGTCAGCTGATAAGTTGATTCTGATTGTTACTAGAAGCAGACTGAAACACAGAGGAGACCGAGATTTGTGATTGTTGCACCTAAACTTTGGAACAGTCTGCCTCTTCAAATAAAGATCTCTCCAACACTCGACATTTTTAAAACCCGTCTGAAGACACATCTTTACTCTCTAGCTTTTAATTGTGACCCAGGTGTTTAGCTTTTGTGTCTTGCTTCTTTATTTTTCACTCTGTACAGCACTTTGGTCAACCTGTGTAGGTTTTAAATGTGCTTATAAATAAATTGACTTAAGAGGGTCATTGACCCACTATTGATAACACTCCTCATCACATGAGCTAAGGTGTGAAAAAGGGTGTGGGTCATTATCAGTAGAGGTTTCCGGTGAAACCACTGTCATCAGTCAGGTATGCCCATGCTGGGGGTGGGCATTAAACAACCTGGGGTCAACCTCATGGCTCACAGCTTTATCAGATCTATGATATCCTTCACCCACTAACAAATCACAGAGTTCAAAGCACAGTTTACTCTACTGAACTGAACAACAAGGGGCCTTAGTTGGGACTCCATGTCTCTGAACAAGGCCAAACTGTGAGCAACAGCTTCCAGCTCAGACGCTCAAAGTATTTTATGATGGGAAGCCCTCCTGGCATCAGAAGCAAACGAGTGGCCTGTGAAGAGAGTGAAATCCCAAAGTACAACACCAAGATTACTGTTAGTGTGTAGTATCCACTTTGAAACATACAGATGGCACCTTTGGAGTGATGGCTCTGGAATGACTTTCCTTCATTCCCATGTTTCACCAAATCAGGGAAGTTTTTTTATAAAACAACTAGGTGGGAATAAACACAGACATCTGGGTAATTAAGTGTGTCTTATTGTTCATGCATGTCTTTTTTCAATTATTATTTTGCTTTTCATCTTGGTGTCAAGCACTTTGAATTTTTCTGGGAAAGGTGCTTTATAAAAAACTGAAGAAAGACAGACAACACAACAGAAAGTTTTCAACCAAGAGCCAGAAAGAAGGTTTGACTGGAGGCGCATGCAAAAAGTGTGCAGTGTATTTGCAAACTAAAGAGCCATTTCATAGAGCTCTGTGAAAAATAGCCAAAGCCTCCATGCACTGAGTGTGTTTAGGGCTCTGAACAGAGGTGTGGGCACGGATATTGGCACTGAGCCTGCTTCCAGCATCGCGAGGACGCTTTGCTGATGTATGCAAAGTAGTGCTGTCAGCGTTAATCTCATTAAAATGACATTGACGGCATAAGCGCATTAAAAATTCAAATTCAAATTTTATTTGTCACGTACACAGTCATACACAGTACGATATGTAGTGAAATGCTTGGACAACTGCTCGTGACCTAAAGAAAACAAAAAAGGAAAAGGCTATGAATAAGATAGGAAATAAATATGAAAAATTAAAAAGGGTAAATTTAACTAGGAAGGAATAAAATATAAATTAAGGTTAAAAATGAAATAACTGTACAACACAAATTAGAATGAAGGGTAAATTTAACTGGGAAGAATAAGATAAAATATATAAATTAAAGTTGAAAATAAAATAACTGTACAACAAAATACACATTACACAATATAGAACTATATAAGAATGTATGAAGAAATCTAAATATAAATAAATATATACACAATAACAGCAGCTGTACAAGTATTAACCGGAAATGAAGAATATAGTGACCAGTGTTGTGCAAAAACAAAGTCCAGAAAGTCCAGTGTGTGTGTAAGAACCATATGTGTGGGTCAGTACTGTGTGGTGGTGTGATTGAGAGACTGTATCGCCTGCGGGAAGAAGCTCCTCCTCAGTCTCTCTGTGTTGGTCTTCAGGGAGCGGAATCGCTTTCCTGACCTCAGCAGAGAGAACAGTCTGTTGTTGGGATGGCTGAGGTCCTTCACGATCTTCCTGGCCTTGGTCCGGCACCGCCTGCTGTAGATTGAGTGCAGGTCAGGGAGCTCGGAGCGGATGGTGCACTCAGCTGACCGCACAACCCTCTGTAGAGCTCGTCTGTCCTGCATGGTGCTGTTCCCGAACCAGGTTAAGATGTTTCCCGCCAGGATGCTCTCTATGGTGCACGAGTAAAAGTTCCTGAGCACCTTGGAGGGCAGTTGGAAGTCTCTCAAGCGTCTGAGGTGGTAGAGACGCTGTCGGGCCTTTTTCACCACGGTGTTGATGTGACAGGACCATGACAGGTCCTGCGTGATGTGAACTCCGAGGTATTTGAAGCTGTCCACTCTCTCCACTGGGCACTCGTTGATGACGGGGGTCTGGTAGTTCCTCTCCTGCTTAGTGCTGAAGTCCACTATCAGCTCCTTTGTCTTACTGACGTTTAGAAGGAGGTTGTTCCTCTGGCACCAGTTCTCCAGATTCCTAATCTCCTTCAGGTAGGCCGTCTCGTTGTTATCAGAGATCAGGCCCACCACGACGGTGTCGTCAGCAAACTTGATGATGGTGGTGGAGCTGGTAGTGGCCACACAGTCATATGTGTACAAAGAGTACAGCAGGGGGCTCAGAACACACCCCTGGGGGGCTCCAGTGCTGAGAGTGGTGGAGGCTGAGACATGTCCGCCCATCCTTACTGCCTGTGGTCTGCCAGTTAGGAAGTTGGAGATCCACTGACACATAGATGAGCTGAGTCCCAGATGCTCCAGCTTGGTGGTGAGTGTGGAGGGAATTATGGTGTTAAATGCAGAGCTGTAGTCTATGAAGAGCATTTTAACATAATTCCCCCTTCTAGTGTCCAAGTGAGTCAGTGATGTGTGGAGGAGATGAGAGATGGCATCGTCTGTGGAACGATTTGGACGGTAAGCGAACTGTAGTGGGTCCAGTGTGTCTGGTAGTGAAGAAATGATGAAGTCTCTGACCAGGCGTTCAAAGCACTTCATCACTACTGAGGTGAGGGCTACAGGGCGATAGTCATTGAGAGAAGCAGGGTGGGGTTTCTTCGGGACAGGAACAATGATGGACTCTTTGAAGCATGTGGGGATCACCGACTGAGGTAAAGAGATGTTGAATATCTCAGTGAACACAGGAGCTAGCTAGTATGCGCAGTCTCTTAGGATACGACCTGGGATGCCGTCTGGTCCTGCTGCTTTCCTGGTGTTCACTCTCTTGAAGGCTCTCCTTACTTCATGCTCGGAGATGACGAGCACGTTTCCGGTGCTGGCAGTATCTTCCTGTCTGCAGCCGTTAGCGCCGCTAACACTAGCATTGTTGGAGTCCTTAGCTGCAGCCTCGAAGCGAGCATAGAAAGTGTTCAGCTCGTCTGCCAGAGTCACGGCCGCGTTCGTCATACCGGTTGTTGGTGCTTTATAGTCCGTTATTGTCCTTAGTCCCCGCCACAGGCTCCTAGAGTCACTCTGTTGGAGTTGTGACTCTAGTTTCCTCCCGTAGCGCTGCTTCGCCTCTTTCACCGCCCTCCGCACGTTATATGACGCGGCTTTGTACGGGTCCATGTCCCCCGTCGTGAGTCCCGTGTTGTAGGCAGCGGTGCGGGATCTCAGAGCGTCGCGGATGGTTTTATCCACCCACGGCTTCTGGTTGGGAAACGTTGTGATAGTCTTTGTCTCCACGGTATCATCCGCTAGTTTCCCGATGAATCCCACAACCGCTTCCGTAAACACGTTGACGTCATCGTCGGAGCTGTTTCTGAACATGCCCCAGTCTGCGTCATCGAGTGCGTCCTGTAACGCGGCCACCGATTGATCCGTCCAGCGCGCGACCTTCCTCTGAACCGGAACTTCCTGTTTCAGCCTTTGTTTGTATTTTGGCATGAGGAAGATGGCGGCGTGATCAGATTTGCCAAACGGGGGGCGGGATTGTGCCTTGTAGCCGTCCTTGACCGTAGTGTAGCAGTGGTCCAGTGTCCTTTCACCCCTGGTGGGGCAGGTGATGTGTTGATAAAAGTTCGGCGCTGCGCGTTTGAGGTTGGCGCTATTAAAGTCCCCCGTCACAATAAGCGCAGCGTCCCGGTGTTGTGTCTGGTGCTGTGTGAGTGCCTCATGCAGCTCGCATAAGGTGGTGACCGTGTCCGCTTGTGGTGGAATATAAACGGCACTTACAATGACCGATGTAAATTCCCGAGGTAGATAAAAAGGACGACACATGATGGACAGTAGTTCCAGATTTGGTGTGCAGGAGCGTGTGAGAGGAACAACGTTCGCACTGTTGCACCAGTTGTTGTTCACCATTAAACACACGCCGCCTCCCCTTGACTTCCCCGAGTCCCGTGTCCTGTCCATGCGGTGAACCGAGAAGAACTCGGCCGGCTGGATGGCGTGGTCCGGCACCGCTGGGTTCAGCCATGTCTCGGTGAAGCAGAGGAGATTGCAGTCCCGAATGTCTCTCTGGAACTTTATCCTGGCCCTGAGGTCGTCAAGCTTGTTCTCCAGTGACTGGACGTTGGCGAGCAGGATGCTAGGCAGAGGTGTGCGGTGTGCACGAGCTCTCAGCCTGTTCCTGACGCCGGCTCGCTTCCCTCTAGGCCGCCGCCGCTTCCCTTTGTTCTCCCTCGAGATCTCACTCGGCCAGCTCGGATCCGGAGTTAAAAACTTCGAATTGTGAGTACATTGTATACCAATAGAAACAAGAGTGTCACTGTCATACCTAATGTACCCAATGGTGATGATTTTGCCGATTTAGAAACGCTGAAAACTAACTTAAAAAACAAAGACAAAGAAAAAGTGGTCGGAGCAGTCGTGACGGCAGCCGACCTCACCGGCGCCATCTCATCTTATCTTATATTAACTAATCTCCGTTAGCGAGTTAGTGCCGTGCAGCCGCCCACGATCTGCACTAACGCTTTAACGAGCTGACTGCGCTAACGCGTTGACGCTGTGCAGCCACACACACGGGCCGATCTGCGCTAACTCGCTAATGGAGATTTGCCGCGTTACATGCATTTTAATGAGATTAACGCTGACAGCACGAATGCAAAGCTATCCTGGCTGGGACTCCCCATACTAGCGAGCTGGAGGATCGACCTTTGACCTCTTTGGATCGGCTCCATTCACACCCATTCATACATGCACTAATTTTCTATGTAGAAGTGCTTTCTGTCAAACACATATGCTATCAATCTAACATGGGTCAGTGTCTGGCACCACCAGGAACTGAACCATCAACCTTCCAATTAGTAGATGGCTCTATACATGGGCCAAATAACTCTGAGCCACTGACCTGACAGTTGTTAGGCTGGACGCTGAATTACTATTAGCATTAACTAATGTTTCCACCACCATAACTTCAGTTTTCAGCATCACAAACATGTTGTAATACATGTACGTAAACCGAAAGGGTTTGTTGTTGTATGCAGTCAAACTGTTTCTAAAATGGAAACCGACGGGCAGTCATTCTGAAAGACTTTTCTCTTTTGAATATTCATTATTGCTCATTACTAAGAAAAGTATTTCTTATCCGATTACTTCATTAGTTGATGGAATCATCGATAGACTACTCGATTACTAAAATAATTAATTGCTGCAGAGGTCTTGGGACTGTTTGAAAACTGGAGTTTGTGAAAAGAACTTTACAAAAATAAATAAAAAACTAAACACTCGACAAAGTCTTTTGACTTCTCCTCATCATCAGCGCGTATGACGAAATCCTGTCCGAGTGGCGACACCTATGGTTTAGGAGAATACTGCGCCGCGGGTATAAATGGCTGCATCTGTGCGATGACCACTGCGAAGGGTATATTGGCACCTTAACTGTTCATCTTCATATTTTATTTTACCTTCTGTAGGTTTCTTGTAGATTTTCAGTGTAAAACAAACAGTAGTAGAATGGGATCAGTTGGATTGTCTTCACGTTGGAGCTTGTTGGGCAGACGGTTTGATTAAGGACTCCTGCCAGCTTTGTCCCAGGTTTTTATGGCGCTTACAGTAACAAAAGTGTTACAGTGATGCTAGAAAAGCTTCCTGCACTGCACCTGTTCTTTCCACTGCTCTCTGCCGTGAGTAGACGGACGATAAGTGCTACACAGTTGTGACTTTAACGAACCATCGAAGCAAAAGTTTTACATTTAAGATTTGTTTTTCAACAATTGATTACTCAATGAATTATTTCAGCCCTAACTGAAACCCACAGTGATTCCCAGTAAGGGTCTGTGCTTTGCACAACTGCAATCCTATCATTGTGCTGCCTTTGGTCTCTTCCAGTGTATCAAACAAGCACAGGAGGAGGTAAAAACACACAAAAAACAAACACCTTGTGCTCTGTTAACAGTCTGGTTACTTTGTGGAACTAAAGAGGGTAACGAACATCTTCTGTTCACGCTTTCAAGCCAAAATTCAGGCTAGTTGTTATTTTAAAAAATAAAATGATGTTTGAGTGTGACGACCTAAAACACATCCATTCTTCTAAACTGGGGGAAGCATGCCTCTTCTACTGAGCTTTTCTCTGTTTATGTTTGAGTCTCGTTCAGGTTCTGGATAGTGTTCTGCAGAATCAGCCCGGAGCATGCAGGCGTCACACTACAATTTAAAAATCAACAGTCCTGTCGTCACTGGAGCCACTGTACAAAACTCTTTTCATGTGATTGTATGGACCAAAAATACTTTTATGCTGCAGGGTTCATTACAATATCACATCTAACCCTGAACATCGAAGCGCCGAGAGTTCAGCCGTTTCCAAACTTATAGATATGTTAACCAAGGAAAAACCTCCTAAAAGTGCAACCTGCTGATGTTTTCACAGGAAAATTAAACGTCTACATATTCAGTCCAAACAAATCGAGGTAGCCCCTGAATATGACATTACATGTCTACATATTTGTTCATTTCATCTTCTTTGATGAGAAATGAGAGAACCCGGAGTACCCGGGTTCTCTCCGGGTACTCCAGCTTCCTCCCACCGTCCAAAGACATGCAGCTTGTGGGGATAGGTTAATTGATTAATCCAAATTGTCACTAGGTGTGAATGTGAGTGTGAATGGTTGTCTGTCCCTGTGTGTTGGCCCTGCGACAGACTGGCGACCTGTCCAGGGTGTACCCCGCCTTTCGCCCTATGACAGCTGGGATAAGCTCCAGCGCCCCCCGCGACCCTGAAAAGGATAAGTGGAAGCGAATGGATGGATGGATGGATCTTCTTTGATTGTCTGTGTTAATAAAAACCTGTCTGTTTCAAGTCTAACCTAAAGAAAGTAACACTTCATTGCCTTTTCCACTCAACAACAAGGTGAATATTGTGACACGCTGCGATGATATACCTGCTGCTTGGTCTGTGGTGTGTTTGTCTTCGGGACTACGCTGTTGTTTTTCTCTGTAGCCATTTTTCTCGTTCAAAAGCGACTGTTTTGATTTTCGTGAACGAGATCCTCTCACCACTCATTGACGCAGCTGACTAGCCAATCAGTCGCATGCAGTCTGTTGACTTTACTTGGCCAAGCAGGTACTAAAAAAGTAGCTGGTATCAAATACAAGGTACTACCACCTAATGGAAAACCCAAAAACCAAGCTGAGTCGTGCCGAGCGGACTTGAGTAGGTATTAGTGGAAAAAGGCTTTAAAGTTACCGGTGTTCTAGGTGTCGAGTAGATCTGAGTTGTGAAAAACACACAGCTGCTTATGTAACAGTTGTTCTATGATAGACATGCATGTCCTTACCAAGCTCGTTAAGGCTCTGAGCCGCCTTGGTGATCTCCCTGCTGCCTCCTTGCAGCTGTCCCTGAAGCCTCTTGCTCAGATACAAGATGCGAATGATCCTCCGCAGAAGGTCACAGGCACCCTGCAGCAGTGAAGAAGGGAGGTGTTGAGACGACTGATGTAAACAAGAACTGAGAATTACACAACTAATTCCATTAATTGAGACACGGCAAAAAAGCAGTCAAGAACAACATGTTTCCAGTATGCTTCTCATTTTCATATCGCATTAAATGGTTTCTGTGCGATATGACGACATATATCAAGTGATGAAATTAAAACATCTATTGTTTCATACTATACACTATTGTTTGTTTTGTGGTGTCTCTATGTATAGAGAGCGACAGCACTGATCTGTGAGTGATGATAATTTGTGCACCAATTCCTCTGACATCGTCTTATTAATCGTTAGCTTACTATGCAAACATGACAAGTGAAATCTCCCGCAGCTTACACATGTGAGAGGTTGATCGCGCAGAGAATCGCTGAGCTTATGTGAGTGCGCGTGTAAAAGCATTTCAGTTCTGCTGAGCCAAACAAGACAGGTCAGGGTGAAGAAGTGACAGCCAAAGAAAAGCTTACCACAAAACGGAGAAGTTATGACAAATCAGACTATAAGGCAAAAAGAAAGTGCAGCTTTATGGTTTCATGGACAAAATAATTTCTGTGGCTGCGATATGACGAGCTAAATAACCAGGGCTGCACATAAGTGGTCCGCAGGTGCGCATTCGCTGTCAAAATAAAAAACACGCACAAGGGTTAGGGTTAAATTTAAAAACTGTACTTTTGAGTTAAAATATATATTTATAATTTTAATAAATGACAAATTAAAAAGGCATGAACATTTTTTTTGTATCGAAAAAATATCGAACCGTGACACCAAAGTATCGAACCGAACCGTGAATTTTGTGTATCGTTGCACCCCTAAAATAAATAAATAAATATATATATATATATATATATATAATGTTCTTCCTCTACACCCCCCCAATTTTTGCACATGTCGAGGAGCGTGTCAGGCTACATTTCACTGTGTGTTATACTTGTATAACTATGCATGTGACAAATAAAGAACCTTGAACCTGTCAAATGCTCAGTAAGCCAGCAAGCCTGTCTCCTGTCTGTGACACTGTTTGAATTGTGATCAATGGTTTATCACCAATGTGCTACAACTATCTACTTATGTGAACCGTTGCTGAAGCACAATGACTCAAAGAACAGACACAGCGTGGAGTCGGTATAATCAAAAAGTAGAATAGCAGATGGAGCTACTGCGATGTCACCTATTGGCTGCTCACGTCCAGTTTTGAAGGCTGGAGATGAGTGCTTACACCATCTCCATCTTGGTTTTAAAAGAAAACTGGTTGTGATAAAGAAAAACAGATCTTAAATGGGAAACGTATCTGCGTACACTTTTCGGTCAGTCACTGGGGAAACCGTGAAAAAACTTCAACAACCAAAATAAACCATGAAAAGCAAAGACAGCGGCAGCGCTGACACCGTTTAACACTGAACTTGGCTCTCAGACCAACAACAGCAGGGGCGCCCCACAGACCGGCTGCAGGACATCCTCTCTATACTGCCTCCATCTGACCACAGAGCTCACTGCAGGCAGACGAACGGGCCCTGGAGTGGAGCGGCATAATTCCACTTAACTGTAAAACCGCACGCTGACTGGCCTGGACTTGTCATTGACAAGCCAATAGCCAATGAGTGTGCAGTTTAAAATGTTTTATACAGTCTATGCAAATTATCAGACTTTGTAAAATGTCACCCTTTTACAAATAAAACTACTAAAATAAATCTGCTGAGAACTGTTTTATTTAACCTTTGCACTCAGATGTTGTAGATGATCCCACACTGTCTCACTGACAGCTGCTGAGTCTCATACTAGAAGCACAAAACAGCTGACATGCACAACACAGAGGCATCAGCCCCAGAGGGACTCCTGAAACACGCTGACCTTTTTACAGCTGTTGTTTCATCAATATTTAACCCTGAGTTTCCTCGTCTGCACGAGCAGGAGGCGTGGAGCGCCGTGTTCTCACAGAGCTGCACAAACAGCAGCTCGGAGTTCAGGCCAACAAAAGCCGACCTTCTCGTCTGCACCGTGGTCTCTCTGGGTTTTCAAAGGTTTTTCACTCAAACTGTCACGTAAAGAGTTGTCATCTATCATTTCAAATGACACTCAATCATTTATTCACAAATGACATGATATTCAACTTACCTGCAGCCTGGCGAGCTGAGTGATCCTGGCCACAATCTTGTTGTATGGCTCAACAATCTTTGTCCTTATCCTGGAAGGACATCAGTGTTAGATCAGACAGATAGAGCTGTACTGCAGCAAAAACTGTACC
Source organism: Mchenga conophoros (assembly GCF_057382185.1). NCBI lineage: Eukaryota > Metazoa > Chordata > Actinopteri > Cichliformes > Cichlidae > Mchenga > Mchenga conophoros. The sequence continues at coordinate 41,206,663 of NC_140542.1, forward strand.
TGGAACAACCTGGAACAACCTGGAACAACCTGGAACCTCACACCAGCTTTTGGAATGTGCATACAGGCTGAGGTTTGTTACGTTAGTCAAGGTGAGTTTCCATGTTTTATTACAATCTGTGGCAATGCCGCACAGTCGACTGAATTTTAATACTAATCATCGGTTCTCACGATTAAATAAACAGAATCCAATGATATCTAAAACATCAAAGAAAATCAAGTTCTCCTTCAATCAGCGCCTGACCACGTGCCTTCATCTGCCCGTCACAGCTGTTTCCTGCACAGTTTAGCTTGACGCTTCCTGGATGTAACACTAACTTAAACCAATACAAAACAAAATCAAATGTCTGCCACTGCAGAAGATGAAGAGTTTGTCCCCCAGCACCTGTGGACTGTGTAATGATTGTGAACATCAACGTGAAAGCGTCTTGACTCGTTAAAGATGTAGCCAGGCGCCACCCTATGCCAGGAGGAAAGAATCACCCACCGTGGTATCCGACTCTTTCTGGAGCAGCTAGTACCAAAGCACACAGTGTTTTTGCTTTCCCAAACACTGACCCACTTTGACCTCCTGTCTATGAGGGTCGGGTAAACTTTGAGCTGCTGACAACAGGAGCAAAATATACATTCTCAGTATCTTTAGCTCCCGTCTGTCCTGAAGAGAATCCCTCCATCTCTGCCCCTTTTTGTTGTTTTCCCTTGGGAATACTGCATCCCATCCACAAATTCTGCAGTCAAACAGTAGCCTGATTTGCCCTGGTTTCTGAATGATAGATACCAAAACTTGGCAAATACTAGAGATGGCACGATACCACTTTTTCATGTCCGATACCGATATCATAAAGTGGATATCTGCCGATACCGATATGAATCCAATATAATGTGTTTTTTAATCAATAAAACTGTTTTTTAATATCTTGCTGCTTTTTGTATAAGTTCATACTCAAGTTAAAAAAACAAAACAAAAAAAACACTAAAGCTATTTTGTTAAAAATACACTGCACCCAAAATATTTCATAGTTCAGTAAAACTGATCAATCTAATAAACTTAAACCTGCTCCATCCTCCCTACTCTGGTATTTTAAAGAGTACTTAGCAGAAATATTAAGCAACCTAACTAATAGGGCTCTAAAACTCCCAGCAACAACAAAAATAAATAAATAAAAAATAGGGAACCACCCTCCACCCTCCACCTTATGATGCTTAATCGACGTAATCAACTTTAATTTGATAGAGGTTGGAAAAAAAAATGCACAGAAATAAATTATTTTTCAAGAATAATTAAAAGTGCTTGCTCCTCCCCTTTGTGAGTGTGGACGCTTCATCTCTTTGCTCTTGAATGCTTTGCTTCTTATATTGATTTTATTGATTTTATTGATTTTTATGCTGATTTTTTCCCTTTTTTCCGTGTGAGCTTACCTGCGATAACTTCTGGACACTTGTAGATCATTAGGACTAAAGTGTTCTTAACAGAAACAGCAACATTTTATGGTTACCTTGTCCTCAGCGCTCCGTGTGTCTGTGGCCTAGACACAGCTGAAGCCTGATTACAGCGTCTGGGCACCGAGCAGCCTCAATAGCCTGGAAAGGTGCTAACCGCTAGGCTAACTAGCAACAAGATGCCTTCCCTCTCCACAGATGACTACCACAGCCTCCTGCAGAAGATTGCAGTACTGGAGACAAAAATTCATCGCTTAGAAGTAAACGTGGAGGTAAATGGACTGTGTGGAAATGAAACAACCTTGCCTTTGATTCAAAACAATGGCGATGAGCAAGCTAGCACACAGCTAAGGAGCACAGATAACATGACCAAGAAAGTAGACTCTGTGCATTATTATAAATCCTCAAGTGATAATCCCCCCTTAGACTGTCTTGGTGCAAAACCAAGACATAAATCATGTCTCCTGGAAGGGGGAGGACGTATCACAGGCAGGGCACAGCGAGCTGAAATCTCTGAAACCGACTGGCCTTCACTTCCTACGAGACAGAGAAGCTCTTCTACCCCTGTATACGGGAGGAAACAGGACTGGACAACCGTGAATAGGAAGGTTAACAACAAACCTCCAAAACAACTGAATGTGAAACTGCAGAACAGATTTGCTCCACTATCAAAGGACCCTGGATCTATATCGGACAACCATCCATCTAAAAGCAGCGAAATAAGGTCTGAAAATCTGTTGAAAAGTGAAAGGCCACAGGGAAAGCTAAAGGCTAGGCCTGAAACTCTGATTGTGGGTGACTCTGCCGTAAAGGATGTACAAAGGATGTGCGGTAAGAACACTAAAGTCCTCTGCTTTCCTAACGATATGGTCAACAACCTGAAGGAGAGAATTCTTCAAATTGCAGATGAATATCCAACTGTGACAAACATTGTTCTGCATACAGGGTCAAACGATGTGTCCAAACAACAGTCGGAGGTTCTGAAACGGGACTTTACTGGATTATTAAATACTGTAAACTCTCTGAATGCAGCTGTATTCATCAGTGGGCCTGTACCGCCGGTCAGAGGAGGAGACGAGAGATTCAGCAGGTTGTTCACACTGAATAAATGGCTTATATCAGCATGTGCTGACCACTCAGTGCACTTTATCGACAACTTTAATATTTTTTGGGAACGCAGGCATCTGTTCAAAGCAAATGGATTTAATTTTAACAAGTCAGGGGTGAAACTGTTCACCTCCAACTTGTTTTATTCCATACGTCATCCATCCGTGCTTGGTGCCAAGGCTGAGATAAACGAGGAGTTATCTCATAAAGAGGAACAAACAGTACTCCAAGAACAGACAAAGCCCAGCAGAAACCTTGAGGAGGAGCTCCATTTGCCCCCACCCGGGAAGAGCCTCAGAAAGGAGAGACATCCATGGCATCTGAGGAAGAGCCTCAGAAAGGAGAGACATCTAAGGCAAGAAGAGGGGTCCCTATTTGCCTCCAACTCTCTCAACAACACCAACGACCAGGACAAGGGACCACGACCTTCCCCAGTCCCCCAAACCCCTGACAGGCCATCACCCTCCTCCCCCTCCCTTTCTCCCTCCTCCCCACACCTGAAATTCACTGAGGAGATGATGGAGCGGGTCAATGCTGGGCTCAGATCTACCCCCCGTCCGAATCCCTTTTTGTCCCCCATAAACCCCCCACCAGAGCGGCCAAAGGTTCGCCATCGAGCCCCACCCTCAACAGAGCAATCGAAGTCACATTGCCCAGCCTCGCCCCCCTTAGTTCCTCTTCATGCCCTGTCTCCGCAGTCTGATGCGTGATGTGTGAAGGGTCCGGGCTGTGAGGATTATGGCAGTGATGACTTTTCCCAGGAGAAGCTGGGACCCTGTTTACTAGAAGGTTTTAAAATTTCTGTACTTTTAGGTGACAGGAGACATGTGGCCTGGTCAAAACACAGAGAGCTGCACTCTAAAAGATCTTTAAACATAGTAAACATACCTTGTGTGCCACAGACTGCTCCCAAACACGAGGGGACAAGTAATACCTCTAAAACACTTAAGTTGGCTTTATTAAACATTAGATCTCTAGCTGGGAAAACATTTTTAATTAATGATTTAATCACTGAGCACAGCCTTGATTTTATGTTTTTAACTGAAACTTGGTTGGACCAAAGTAACAGTGGAGCTGTTCTCATCGAGACGACCCCTCCTAACTACAGTTTTATCAGTGAGGTCAGGGTGAGCAGGAGAGGAGGAGGGGTTGCTGTCTTATTTAATGAATCATTTCAATGTAAGCAGCTATCTCCTGGAAGTTTTCAGTCTTTTGAATATGTGGCTTTACAGCTGAAGGCCCCATCCAAAGTTGTGTTTCTTAATGTTTACAGGCCTCCCAAATACTGCACAGACTTTTTTAATGACCTCAGTGAACTGCTGTCTGTGATCTGTGTTGATTTTGACTGTGTAATTATTGCTGGGGATTTTAACATCCATGTGGACAACCCTCAGGACAAAGGGACTAAAGACCTGAGTAACACTCTGGGCAACTTTGGCTGACTCAGCATGTAACAGAGGCCACACATAATAGAGGACACACTCTCGACCTACTGATCTCCAAAGGCCTGAGCATTTCAAAGGTTACTGTGTCTGATGTGGGCCTGTCTGATCATTACTGTGTTTTCTTTGAAAGTAAAATCTCAGCCCACACAAATATATCACCAACAGTGATCACAAAACGGTGCATAACTGAACACAGTAGTGCAATTTTTAACCAGGTCTTCCCATTAACACCTGACCTGTCCAGAGGGTCAGTCAATGAGCTCGTCAATAGCTTCAATGCTAACATGTTAAATGTAATGGACACTATTGCTCCCATTAAGGTGAAGGTTATCTCTGGAAGGAAAAAGTCTCCATGGAGAAACTCCACACTGGTGAAAAATGAAAAAAGAGAGTGTAGGAAAGCTGAGCGCAGATGGAGAAAAACAAACCTCCAGGTTCATTATGACATTTATAAAGAGAAACTTCACAATTATAATTTACAACTGAGGAATGCAAGGAGGTCCTACTTCTCTGACATCATCACTAAAAACAGCCATAATGCTCGGGTCTTATTTTCTACAGTTGACAGGCTAACAAACCCTCCTGTGTCAGTGGCAGCTGAACTTCATTCGACCATGGCCTGCAATGACTTTGCCAAATTCTTCACTGAAAAAATCCAAAAAATTAGACAAGCAATTGGTACATCAACAGCAGATCCAGGATATGTACTGTGTCCACCAAAAAACTGTTTAAACACCATGAAACAGTTTCAACCTATTAACAGCAAAGACCTGGAGGACATCTTAGGTCAACTGAACTCCTCCTCCTGCTGTTTAGATGTCCTTCCAACAAGTTTTTTCAAAAAGGTCTCAAAGACTTTAGAGTCAGACCTGTTACAGATCGTCAACTTTTCTTTATTATCAGGTGTGTTTCCAGAATCACTAAAAACTGCTGTAATCAAACCTATACTGAAAAAGGACAATCTTGACAAGACACAAATGAACAACTACAGGCCGATCTCAAATCTCCCGTTTTTAAGTAAGATCATTGAAAAAGCAGTTTCTCAACAGCTCAGTTACTTCTTAAAACAGAATAATTGCTACGATGCCTTCCAGTCAGGTTTTAGACAGAACCACAGCACTGAAACCGCTCTGACCAAAGTCAAGTCAAGTCAAGTCAAGTTTATTTATAGAGCACATTTAAAAACAACCAAGGCTGACCAAAGTGCTGTACAGTAAATACAGATAAAAATACAATAGAACACAATTTCGTAAAACACCTCGCTGATCAAAATAAAAAAAAAATAAACAAATAAATTAAACCTTTCTAAAAGCCAATGAAAAGAGGTGAGTTTTAAGAGCAGTTTTAAAAGTTTCTAGGCTTTTGGAGAATCTGACGTGAGGAGGTAAACTGTTCCACAGTCTGGGTGCAGCCACAGCATACGCCCTCTCTCCCTTTGTCTTTAATTTATACCTGGGAACATCTAAAAGCATCAGATCGGCTGACCTCAAAGATCTCCTGGGGCGATAAGTACTAAGGAGTTCTGACAGGTAAGAAGGTGCAGTGCCATTTAAAACCTTAAAAGCCAGCAGTAAGATTTTAAAATCAATCCTAAAAGCAACTGGGAGCCAGTGGAGAGAGCAGAGAACCGGAGTGATGTGGTCTCTTTTTTTTGAACCGGTCAACAGGCGAGCGGCAGCGTTCTGCACCAGTTGAAGGCGATGTAGACAGGAACGATCTAGGCCAGCATAGAGGGAATTACAGTAGTCCAGCCGTGAAGTAATAAAAGCATGGACCACTCTTTCTAGATCGTTCCTGCAAAGGTAAGACTTGACTTTGGCTAAAATCCGTAAATGATAAAAAGATCCCTTAACTACAGAGCTGATTTGTTTATCAAGTTTAAAAGCATTGTCAAAAATAACTCCAAGACTCTTAATGGAAGAAGTGCAATCGGAGGTTAGGGGTCCCAAAAAGTCAAGAGAGAAGTTGGGATCTTTAGGAAGCCCAAACACAATGACTTCAGTTTTGCTTTCATTAAGGTGTAAGAAGTTAAGAGTCATCCAAGTCTTAATGTCAGACAAGCAGGAGAGTAGCGGCTGCAAAGAAACATTGCAGTTCAACCTCAGAGGGAGGTAGATCTGAATATCATCGGCAAAGATGTGGAAGGACACATTATGTTTACGGAGCACATCGCCCAGAGGGAGCAAGTACAGAATAAACAACAGGGGGCCTAGTATGGACCCCTGAGGTACGCCACAGGTTAAAGGAGCTCTGGGAGATGACAGTTCACCAAGGTGAACAGAAAAACTCCTATTATTCAAATAGGACTGGAAAAACTTTAAGACAGTGCCCTTTAAACCGACACAATGTTGAAGGCGGGCTAGCAGTATGTTGTGATCTACAGTGTCGAAGGCTGCTGTCAGGTCCAAGGTTACTAAGACAGCAGCACAACCAGAGTCAACAGTTAAAAGCAAATCATTAAAAACTCTCAGTAGGGCGGTTTCTGTGCTATGCCGAGCTCTAAAACCAGACTGGAACTTCTCATAGAGATTGTTGTTGTCAAGAAATAGCTGGAGCTGCGTGAGGGTGTTTAATGACATATGTCTGAATACAGACAGTGGAAAAATGTCAGTCCTAGTTTTACTGGATCTCAGTGCAGCATTTGATACAGTTGACCACAACATATTACTCAAACGACTGGAGAACTGGACAGGTCTTTCAGGAACTGTACTAAACTGGTTCAAAACATACTTAGAAAACAGGAAATACTTTGTATCAATAGGTAACTTCACATCTGAGCAGACAAGTATCACATGTGGAGTTCCCCAAGGTTCCATCTTGGGACCCCTTCTGTTTAACATCTCCATGCTCCCACTGGCACAGATTATAAACAACAACAAAATAAACTATCACAGCTATGCAGATGACACACAAATATATATCACAATGTCACCAGGAGACCGAGGCCCTGTACAGGCTCCTGGTAAATGCATTGAGGAAATTAATGACTGGTTGTGCCACAATTTTCTCCAGCTAAACAAAAACAAAACTGAGGTAATAGTCTTTGGCGCCAAAGAAAAACGATTACAGGTCACCAGAGAACTTCAATCTATACATCTAAAAACCACAAACCAGGCGAGAAATTTGGGTGTAGTGATGGATGCAGACCTAAACTTAGAAAAACACATTAAGACAATAACAAAGTCAGCTTACTATCACCTCAAGAATATATCAAGAATAAAAGATCTGATGTCTCAACAGGACCTGGAAAAACTAGTCCATGCATTCATCTTTAGTAGGCTTGATTACTGTAACAGCATCTTTACAGGTCTACCTAAAAAATCAGTCAGACAACTACAGCTCATTCAGAACTCTGCTGCTCGAGTCCTCACTAAGACCAAAAAAGTGGACCACATCAGTCCAGCTCTGAGGTCCTTACACTGGCTGCCTGTCCGTCAGAGGATAGACTTTAAAGTTCTGATGCTGGTCTATAAAGCTCTGAATGGTTTAGGACCAAAATACATCAATGACCTCCTGACCCAGTATGAACCATCCAGATCCCTCAGGTCATCTGGATCCGGTCTTTTATCAGTTCCCAGAGTCAGAACCAGACACGGAGAAGCTGCATTCAGCTTTTATGCTCCTTATATCTGGAACAAACTCCCAGAAAGCCTCAGATCAGCTGAAACACTCAGTTTATTTAAATCCAGGTTGAAGACTCACCTGTTCTCAGCTGCATTTGAATAAAGCACCAAATCCACACTTTAAGCTTAAATTTCAAAACTTACATTTAACTACTGATTTTATCTGTTTTGATTTTATATACTGTTGTTTGTTTGTTTGTTTGTTTGTTAATTAGTTAGTTCGTTTATTTGCTTGTTTTATTCAATTTTAAATCATGCTTTTTATTTGTTCTTGTTTCTAATGTCTCTGTAAAGCACTTTGAATCACCTTGTTGTTGAATTGTGCTATACAAATAAACTTGCCTTGCCTTGCCTAAATAGATTCAGCATCTTTCTTCTACAGACTGCACAGATGGTACCTTCCCAAAGGAAAAAGTACTATAGCTTACTAGGGCATATTAGACTTAACAGTTACTATATACAGTAATGGACTTCTATACATTTAAATCAGATTAAAACTTTGGGTGTAAGATTCAGATAATTATTTATTAAAAGCTAGACATTTTAAATAAGAAAGAAATGTCTTTGTGCCCCCTTTTCCCTGTTCATGCCCTATCGGCCCCCCTGGCTAAACTTTGCAGATCAACAAAGGATAATATATCGAGTGCGGGAGAGAGTGTGAGTGGCAGCAGGAGGGAGAGAGAGAGAGAGAGGCAGTCGCTCCATATATCGGCTGTCGGATCAGCATGAGCACTGCTGACGATCCTTTCCATGCACATAGTGGTCTTTTTTCTTTGGTTTCTTTTCAAAGCACATCCAAGAGATGTGAGACACTCGCTTGTTCTCGGTTTTTAGACAGATGCCGTTTTGGTGTTCATGATGTGAAGAAAAAGCTCATCTTTAACTGACGGTGCCCGTCTGTTATCCTCTGCGGCATGACTAAAGCTCTGGTAGCCAGTGTTATCCTGAACTGGCTTTTCAGAAGGCCTGTTTGCGCACTCACCTGTAAGCCTCACATGGTCAGAAAAAAACTGAGCTGGACGGTCTCCAGAATTCTGGTCTTCAATAGGTTCACAGTAGGTTTGTGGGCAAATGTCTCCTACCCATCAGAAGTCCAGGCATTGGGCATATTGTGCATGGGGTGGTCCATAATACCGACTGTGGACCTCATGGACACAGATAATGTCCCTTACGAGCAGTGAGAGGATTTCAGCTGCTGGGTCAAGAGGTAGTATTTTGGCAGCAGCAGCTTTGAGATGAGGCTGATGAGTAGCGGTCTCTGGTGTGGGAATTTCCTGTCTATTATTGGGAATCGAGCTAAACTCGTTGGTAGTCCAAGGGATACACAACCATCTACAGCTTGGATTATGAAGCCAATGGCCCTTCTTCCACACACATTTTCTTTTTTTAAGGACTTCCTCTGGGACACACACTGACTAAACACAGCTTTGAACTTTGCCTTCCCCAGTCCTCTGTGCAGCTGGATGTTGTAATAGGAGAGTTCTTCCTGGTTTGCTCCCCACCTTGCTCCTCCTCTGAAATCCAAGACCGTCATGTCATGCATGGAGGTGGACCGTTAGGAAGAGCCGGCATGCAAAGAGCACTCAGAACAGCGCATTACAGTGTTGCAATCTCTAGCTTTGTGGTTCATAGATATGCAGCATTTTTAATAAATGGAATGCTTTTTGAGGAAACTTTTAAAGAGTGTGGTTTCTTATGAACGGGACAATCCTTGTGTGGATCCATACCAGGCTTCATGGCTACAGTCTCAGTCTTACTGCAGAGTGTCAGAGAGAGTGAGGGGTGTCATGTTGGAGCTCTGAAGGGAAAAGTTTGGGTCTGTTTTCATTTCTGTGTGATAATTAACAAAATGAAAGAATGAGAATAATGGCTAATGAACAAAGTGCTCGTTTGTATCTAGTCCCCTGAGTCAAGTTCTTAAGTGTCTTCATTTTGCCCATGACTAAAGTGTGCATTAACATCTTCATCAGTGACACAGCAGGGAATAAAGGAAGGCCGGGGACCACGACTTCACTTTTACCATCGTCACTGTCTGTAGCAGCTTCTGGCACCTTTGCTGCAGCTAGAGCAGCTTCAGTTTTGCCTCCTTCATTAAGCGCATTAAGAGTTGCATCCATGCCAGCTCTTTCAACCTCCGAGTCTATTTGGCATCTGCTCTGGTGGGAGCCGATTTTGCTTCTACTGGCTTAGAATGACATCGACTTTGCAGCCTCACCTTTAGAATTGATGCTTGACATGTTTCCAGCTCCCAAGGACCTAGAGTGTATCCGGTCCACTGTGATGCTCTGGACGTTTATTCTTTTCACTCTATTGATCTCACCACTACACTTTTTTAGTTCATTGTTATTTTTGTTAACAGACCACACTAGATGCCCAGTTACAGAAATCTAAAGGCAGTAAAAGGAAAACAGTGGGTGAATGTGAAGAACTAAGCCAAACATGTCTACATATTTCCTGTTAACATCAACAGTATATAGACTGGCTACAGTCAGAGGCAAACACGTTTACCTGTCAACAGCTGCCTGTAGAGCACTAATCCTTGTCTGCATCATCTGAAGGACGCCTGAAAACAACATCATAATTTTAGTCCTTCAGGATATTTTGAACTTGGAGCTACTTTGTTACCAGACTTATTTCAAGCAATGTTAGATCTTTCTTTTGGTAAACTGCAGGAACTGCAAGCATCTGAAAAGCCCATTATGAATGTACTCCTTTAGTACTTCTGCAAATGTTACCCATCCATCCTCTTAATGATCAAAGTTCAGGTTCATTTGAAAAGTATAAGTTTAATATTAAAGCAGATGTGGTTTTACGGTGTAATAACAGTAATTAATTCCTTCCTAAGTACCAGCAGTTCTAAAAATAGCCACCGTTCACAGATGATCAAATGTTGACTGTAGTTGAACTAATCAAAGCATGGCATTTGTTCGGCATAGTGATTCACACGATGAAGCCTAAAACTGCTAAAAATCAATTTGTCTGTAAAAGAAGTTGACAGATCTGAATTTATGAGAGTAGCTTGTGGAAAAGTGGCAATTTACCTTCCAGAGACTCTATCCCAGTAGCCTGAGCAAGTAAGTCTTCATGTCTGGCCACAACCTGGAAAATATAAACATAAATATAAGAAGACTGCACATGTTATGGTAACTGTTTGTGCTTTATATGACATATTAATGTTTGATTTAAGTTGCTTTTAGTCACATTTTATATATTCACATTGTTATTTTCAGAGATGAGCAGTAACGCGTTGTTACTGTAATCCGATTACTTTCTTCAAGTGACGACTAAAGTAAGTGTAGCACTTACGTGGAGTTACATAAAGTACCGATGGATAATTACCAAAGTAATAAGCAATTTGGGCTAGTGTCAGAAGACTGAGAACGACTCTTAGAGCTCTGGTACACGAATGGCAGAGAAACCAGACAAACACAGTTATGTGGCTTTAAAAGTACTTTAGTGATGTTAAGCCTTGTAAAAGAAATTTGTAAACAACACAGTATTACAACAGGTTTTAACAGAATGTCAAGTATAAAAATTTCCCCCAAAGTAGCAAAAAAAAATAGAATTAAATAAAATTGTGCACAAGTAAAAGAATTAGTCTTTTTTAAGTCCAAATGGTACCGGTGGGGCCCATAGAATTCATCTGACAAGGAGTGTGTGTGTGATTGTCTGTCCTACCGTACTACTTGTACAGTAGAGGACTGTAGTCCATCAATGTGCAAATGAGTGTGCGTGTATATGTATATCGCCTCCTAGGATCTTGGGTTGGCTCGCCATCCAGTGAACACTGGAACACTCTGGGTTCTGGAATCGCTGACCTGGTCTTTGGATTCGTCCCATATAAAAACCTGACCGCCGTCGAGTGGATGCTCAGCATTTACATGGAGCCACAGCTCAGTAAACCCTCCGGTTTCGCTCTGCCCGATAACAAAAGTTTTAGTCCGTCTGCTCTGTTCGGCTGTAGAAGCAAGAGACTGAAAACTTGGGAGCTGGTACTAAGGAGGGACAAGAGCTGCCTAGAGCTTCACCGATTGGCTGACATGTGAGGAGTGGGGTAAAACAATTGGCTCTCATCAGAGCTCATCAACCCTCTGAGAAACTTAACCCTTGTTTGACCAGAGCATATCATATATAATCTGCATCCCTTCTATGTTTAAATAAATATTTTGATCTCATTTCACTTTCATTAACAGGGACAGTAAGAACAGAACAATGAACATTAAATGTTTTAATTTTTCTTCTCTTTCTGTTTGAGATGATTTTAGGAACTGGGTTACACCCTCCCCTCTTGAATTCATGCAAGTCCCTTTGCATGTCTACTGTGAACTGCATCATCTAAGAACAATAATTCAGCTTTAGAATTTAAAGAGTCAATGAAAGCTGTGGTTAAACCCTGAAATAATGATTTGACCACAGTGACAAGGGGATTTCCCAATTCAGCATAGTCTAGCCTTTTTGGTGGCTGGCGACTTCTTTCTGATCTTCGAACAGGAATTTCTTTGCTTGTTTGTTCATCTCTCTCTTTGTTTACTGTTTCCCTGTCAAATATCAAGTCCTCTCCTTCCTCATCACTCCCTAACATGTCCGAAAGAAGTAGGATTTGTTCATCCCTCATGTCAGGGCGATCCGTAGAAGGTAAGTCTCTTTCCTTTTCAGGTTCGTCATTTCCGGGTAAGTCTCTTTCCTTTTCAGGTTCGTCATTTCCGGCTAAGTCTTCCCCATACAAGGCTTCTCCATAACTCGCAATCTGATTGTCATAAGGTTGGTTATGGTCAGCATGACTGGCTGGAACAACATCGGAGATGGTGTCTGCACAAGCTGGAGCATTACCAGCCAACTTGTCTTGATCTGCAGTCACATCATCTTGACCAAGACTTGATTTATGGGTCAGCAGAAGATCTCGCTTGACAATGTACGCCGAGTCATTTGGCACTGATCTATCTGCAAACCAGTGGACTGAAACAATATCATCCTCGTCCGAGGGGTGATCTGCTCTTTCATTGTCTTTCTGAGTGGTCCGTCGCGTTCTGGGCCTTTTCTTGGGTTCTGGTTGTTCAGGTTTCACTTCCTTGGCTGCAGAGAGGAACCCACAAGGGAGTAAGAGGTCTCTGTGTAGGGTGCGTATGGGGCCATCCCCGCCCTCTGGTTTAACGGTGTAGACAGGGAGGTCTCCAGCTCGTTTCACCACCACATAGACGGTCTGCTCCCATTTATCGGCGAGTTTGTGTTTTCCTCGAATGCGTATGTTCCTGACCAGCACTCGGTCCCCGATTTCCAAGGTAGATGTGGTCACATGTTTGTCAAATCTGGTTTTGTTCCTTTCGGCTACCTTTGCAGCACTCCGTGTAGCTATTCTATAGCTCTCCTCAAGATGGGATTTGAGGTCCTTAACATATTGGGAGTGTGACTTGTTTTGTTGTTCTCTCACAGGTAAACCGAAAGCCAAATCGACAGGCAACCGTGGCTGACGCCCAAACATCAGCTCATACGGTGTGAATCCAGTTACCTCGTTCTTGGTACAGTTGTACGCATGAACTAAAGGCTTTACAAAATCCTTCCAATGTGACTTGTCTTTGTTCTCCAGAGTTCCAAGCATACTTAAGAGTGTTCGGTTAAAACGCTCCACCGGGTTGCCCCTGGGGTGGTACGGCGTAGTCCGAATCTTCTGTATGCCTGCTACTTCACACAGCCCCTTGATCAACTGAGACTCAAAATCAGGCCCTTGATCGCTGTGTAATTTTTCAGGAATGCCATAGTGTACTATGAAATGGTCCCACAGACACTTTGCGACAGTCCGAGCTTTTTGGTTCGATGTTGGGATAGCGACTGCATATTTAGTAAAATGATCTGTGATGACAAGAACATCTTTCACATTACTGCTGTCTGGTTCAATGGATAGGAAATCCATGCAGACTAGCTCGAGGGGTCTTGTCGTCATGATATTCACCAAAGGTGCAGCCTTCTCAGGTAACGTTTTCCTGCGCACACACCTGTGGCAGGTCTTTATCTTTTTCTCCACATCTGAGGACATTCTTGGCCAATAGAACCTGGCTCTGACCAGATCGAGTGTGCGCTCTATTCCCATATGACCCATATTGTCATGTAGGCTTGTCAACACAGACTCTCGCAGGTCTTCAGGTAAGACCAACTGGTAATGTTTATTACCGCCTTCTCTTCGTGTTCTGTAGAGAATGTCATTGCACAGCTCGAACCTGTTCAACTCTCTCAGCAACAGGACTACGTCTGGAAGTTCTTTCCTCAATGTGGGAGGGGGTTTCTCCCCACTCTCCATCTGGGTAATAACATGTCTGATGCACCGATCAGATCTCTGGCTGTCTCTGAGATCTGCCGGTGACAGGTGGGGAATGATGTGTAAGCCTCCCAATGTTTCTTCCTGCTCAAAGCTGTCAGGTATAGCATCTCCAGAAATGGCAAGACTTTCGACAAGGGTTATACCTGCATCATCACCCAAAGCTTCAGAGGTGGTTGAATGATAAACAAACTGTCTCTCACAGATAGCATGAACAACGTCCTGATCGACTGAGTCAATATTGTCTGGATCTGACAGATGTTGTTTTGCGAACTGGCATATCCGGTCTCTCTCTTTTTGAGATGTAAGGTCATCAGGTAGCCTGCCATGAGGACGACGCGAGAGTCCATCGGCATCTCCATTTTGTTTTCCAGAACGATACTGGAGTCTGAAATTGAAGGTAGAGAGGGACGCCAACCACCTGTAACTGGTTGCATCGAGTTTTGCTGAGGTGAGGATGTAGGTCAGAGGGTTTGAGTCTGTGACAACGGTGAACTGATTGCCATAGAGGTAGTCACTCAGCTTCTCTGTTACAGCCCACTTTAAAGCCAAAAACTCGAGCTTATGTGCTGGATAGCGGGACTCACTACTTGACAAACCTCTACTCGCATAGGCGATAACCCGCAGCTGTCCCTCCTGCTCCTGGTATAAGGCTGCTCCAAGGCCCGTAGTGCTCGCATCCGTATGAAGGATGTAAGGCAGCTTTGGGTCAGCAAAGGCCAGGACTGGAGGCGACGTTAGCTTGTCAATGATAGTCTCAAATGCTTTCTGGCATGCAGGGGTCCACCGTCCATAAAACGGCTCCTTTGGATCATGATACTGATTACTCCTCCCTTTTGATTTGCAATGCTTCCTCAGTGGTGGATAACCGGACGTTAGATCGTTCAGCGGTTTCACAATACTTGAGTAGCCTTTAACAAACCGTCTGTAATATCCACAGAACCCAAGGAAGGATCTCAGCTCCTTAAGGTTCTGAGGGACTGGCCAAGTTTTAAGTGTGGCTGTCTTTTCTGGGTCAGTTTCTACTCCGTGTTGAGAAACAACATGCCCCAAGTACCGAACTGAGGACTGGAAGAACTTGCACATCTCGGGGGACAGCTTTAAGCCATACTCCTTTAAGCGTTCCAGGACTTTCATGAGTCTGGCTTCATGCTCCTCAAGGGTTTTCGAGAAAACTATGAGATCATCCAGGAAAACAACAACTTCCTTCAGATTTATGTCTCCCATGCATCTCTCCATAAGCCTCTGAAAAGTACTTGGCGCGTTTGTCACTCCCTGTGGCATACGGTTGAACTCCCAGAAACCTAGTGGACAGACAAAGGCAGTCTTGGGCTTGTCACTCTCTGCAACTTCGATCTGATAATAGCCGGATTTAAGATCGAGTGTACTGAACCACTTGGAACCTGAGAGTGCGGTGAAGGTGTCATCCAGTCTTGGGAGGGCGTATGCATCTTTCACTGTTTGTAAGTTTAACTTACGGTAGTCAACACACAGACGTACCTGACCGTTCTTCTTCCTGACCACAACAATTGGCGAAGAGAATGGGGACTCGCTCTCGCGGATTACTCCAGTTGCGAGAAGCTCTTGCAAATGCTTTCGAACAGCCTCTATGTCGTGCGGGTGAATCGGTCGGGCTCTGTGTTTGAATGGTGTCTCATCTGATAGCTTAATGTGGTGTTTGACCTTGTCCGTCCTTCCAAAATCCAGATCAGTCTGGGCGAAGACCTCTGGCATACTGCTCAGCTTTTGAGTAATGCGGTCTTTCCAGTCAGAAGGGATGGGAGAGTCGGCAAAGTCAAATGTCACACTAGAGGTCCTGGATGGTTCACACTCTGATGGCTCACTCACAATTTGTTTGTGAGATAGGACAGTCTGTATTGCACTGAGTTCTGCAATCACACTCTTTGCTGGGATGGTAATGTCATGCTCTGACTCATTGGAAACTACTACAGGTAGCTTGCACAACTGGTTATTTGGCAAGTCAAGGAGACAGGTTTGCACCAAAAGCCCCCCAGGCAGGGAAGATACTGAAGGATATTCCAACAGGGCAGATCTCTCAGTGTAAAATTCCTTGATTGATACTGTCCCCTCAAGAACGACTGTTTTCCCAGCTGGGACGTTCACTTCATCCTTGCCACGCATCCTCACTAATCCAACGTTTTCATCTGAACCTTGCTTTTGCCGCAACTCCAGTACTTTGAGTACGGTTCTGTACCCATGAGGAATGGGATGGTAGCCCTCTGGGTTTGCCTCTCTGTACATTTCATACACTACATCAAGAGTGTTTGTTCCTATCAATACACAAGACTTCGTTAATGTCCCGGTGTCTGGGACTACTAGAGCTAGCGTTTTGACTTCTAGTTCAGCACCAAGAAAGTCTTTAGGAAAGGTGATTCCAATCTCAACATAACCCAGGTAAGGTACAAGCTGCCCATTGGCCCCTTCAACCTCCAGAAGGTCATGTAGTGGCTCTATCTGTTGCTCAGACAAATACTGGTCATAGTAGGACTTGGTGACAGTGGTCACTTGAGAACCTGTGTCAAGGAGACAACTGCACACCTTACCTTTGATCGTGACTTGACCTGTACTCTTTGTGCCTATGAGCCTCTTAGGTAGTCTGAAAGGTTGTTCTCCAACATGGGATTGCCTCAAAGTGGCCTGTGCTCTTGGTTTAGCTTGACTTCCAGATTTAGCGGGACGATGTTGACCTGCTTCAGTCCCAGTTTGCCCCACAACTGAGACTGCGTCTAAAAATCCTGGTCAGCAGATGGAGTGTTTTGCATCTCCCAAATGCGACGCTTCTCTCTCAATTGCTTCCTCTTATCAGCGACAAGAGTGGGGTCTGGGTCATTACTGCAACTTGCTGAGATGTGGCCATCCTGACCACACTTGAAGCAGTACCATGGTTTTGGCTGGGTGCTCTGCCGCAAGTTGGCAGGCTTCGCACTTGTGACCTTGATGCTAGGTGTTGCCATAGCCATCTCACGTAAATCACACTCGGCCTTGTCCTTAGGCTTCGAGCTTTTCTTCTGTTTCTTTGCCATCAAATTAGTAAGCTGACTCTGTAGGGATGCAACTTGCTTCCTCAGATCTGTCAACGGGTCAGAATCAGATTGAGTCACTGCCTGTAGCTCACTACAGGTGCAAGTCTTTTGACAGTGCGCCACAACCCGCTGCCGGGTTGAGCCAAGGTGTTTCTTCATCCGTGTAGCTTTAGCTGCCAGTCTATCTTCTTCTGTCCGGAGCATTAATAGAAGTTCTGAGAATGTTGGGGGTTGGCTTTTCTTGTTTTCAAGATTAAGATCTGAGAGCAAGGTGTGGTCCCAACATCCACGACAAAACTGCTTGAGAATGTGTTTATCGGCATCCCCAGCAGAGACTCCTCCCCTCTTCAGAGTAAGGTTCAATGCGCCCTGAAGACGGCAGAGGTACGCAGAGGCCTTTTCACCAGGATCCTGAAGAGTGTTCATGAATTGGGCGAAAAGCTCCTCTCCATCTTCCACTGTTCCAAAAGCTGCATCCAACAACTGAAGGTAAGTCTCAGGTGTAGCTTCTGGGCTCAGTCTGTTGACAATGTCAGCTGCAGGGGACAACAAGCTCTCAAAGATCTTTCTAGATTTTTGAAGTTCAGACATGGCAGGGTCTTTCCTGAGAAGTTCGACATGTGAACGCCATGTGTCATAATCTGTCTCACCGCTGGGTCTGGGGATCCTGCCAGAGAATGACCGGAGTCTCATTGGAGAATATGAATGTGCAATCAAGTCATCTTTCTTCACGATGTGTTCCACAATGACTTTCTGAATTTCAGGTGGGTTGAAACTGTTTGCCGCACTAAATGGGCTCTTTTTGAAATCAACAGGTAGGTGTGGCTCCGCACCACCTTGAATCAATCCTACCTGGGGTGGATCTTCAGAAAACTGCTGGCGTGCAATCTCAGAAGTTTCAAGAGAGGGGTGAAGCTGGTTCTCCCTGTCTGGATCATCAACTTGCATGGAGGAGAGCATACATTCATCATCGGTCTCTGAACTCCCAATGATTTCACTGATCTCTGTCATCATCGACTTCAGTACCTCTTCAAAACTTTTGCCACTCAGTTTTGCCACCTGCTTTATTTCATCTAAGTAGGACTTAGTAGCACTGCCACCCACCTTGGCAGTGTAAACGCTGGAGAGAGCTCTTACATGGTATTTTACACCGGGCTTCCCTTCAACTTCATATGTGTATGGCAAAAGATCAGTTAAGGCATCAATGGCGTTACCACTTCGGTACTCGACGATCAGGTTTTTGAAAAATTCTGAGTTTGGATCTACAACTGGGACGGCTCTAAAGGTACCATACTGCTTCAAAAAGTCAAGAACCCCTTCATCATCCAATGAATTGAGTGTACCACTAACAATTACTGCATTGGGGACTTTGATACCTGAGCTCAATACAAAATCCATCTTGTGGCAATAGCAAAAGATGTTTCAATGACAATACACACTTTAAGGAGGTTTCACTGCTGATATTCATGCACCAAAGAGCTCCTGGCTGGCTCGCCACTTTTGTAGCACTTACGTGGAGTTACATAAAGTACCGATGGATAATTACCAAAGTAATAAGCAATTTGGGCTAGTGTCAGAAGACTGAGAACGACTCTTAGAGCTCTGGTACACGAATGGCAGAGAAACCAGACAAACACAGTTATGTGGCTTTAAAAGTACTTTAGTGATGTTAAGCCTTGTAAAAGAAATTTGTAAACAACACAGTATTACAACAGGTTTTAACAGAATGTCAAGTATAAAAATTTCCCCCAAAGTAGCAAAAAAAAATAGAATTAAATAAAATTGTGCACAAGTAAAAGAATTAGTCTTTTTTAAGTCCAAATGGTACCGGTGGGGCCCATAGAATTCATCTGACAAGGAGTGTGTGTGTGATTGTCTGTCCTACCGTACTACTTGTACAGTAGAGGACTGTAGTCCATCAATGTGCAAATGAGTGTGCGTGTATATGTATATCGCCTCCTAGGATCTTGGGTTGGCTCGCCATCCAGTGAACACTGGAACACTCTGGGTTCTGGAATCGCTGACCTGGTCTTTGGATTCGTCCCATATAAAAACCTGACCGCCGTCGAGTGGATGCTCAGCATTTACATGGAGCCACAGCTCAGTAAACCCTCCGGTTTCGCTCTGCCCGATAACAAAAGTTTTAGTCCGTCTGCTCTGTTCGGCTGTAGAAGCAAGAGACTGAAAACTTGGGAGCTGGTACTAAGGAGGGACAAGAGCTGCCTAGAGCTTCACCGATTGGCTGACATGTGAGGAGTGGGGTAAAACAATTGGCTCTCATCAGAGCTCATCAACCCTCTGAGAAACTTAACCCTTGTTTGACCAGAGCATATCATATATAATCTGCATCCCTTCTATGTTTAAATAAATATTTTGATCTCATTTCACTTTCATTAACAGGGACAGTAAGAACAGAACAATGAACATTAAATGTTTTAATTTTTCTTCTCTTTCTGTTTGAGATGATTTTAGGAACTGGGTTACATAAGGGATTACTACTGCAAAAAAAAGGTAATTAGATTACCGTTACTTTCCCGTAAGCACGCTGCGTTACTGCGTTACTAAAACCGTGATTTTTTTGTGAGGGTCTCATGACAGTGACGTAAGCGAGTGCGATAGTTGTGGCAACAGCTGTGTGCAGATCAACAAAGGATAATATATCGAGTGCGGGAGAGAGTGTGAGCGTGCAGCGTTTAAAGCGTGGAAGTACTGACCTTACTTTGAGTTTGATTCCACAAAAAGTGACAAAAACATTAATTAGCATCCGCTGTTCACTGCGTGGGAAGAAAACTTCTTTTTACAGCGAAAAAAACCCCTAAACTTCCAAGCAAGCACCGAGTAGCTACGACGTAATGGGAAACTCACAGAGAAACTCTTCAACTGACCGCTACAACACACCTGGACCAGGGCAAACATCCGCCTGCTATACAGGTGAAAATAGAGCAACAGGACTGCTGAGACTTTGACTTTATTTATTTTCTGCTGTATTTTACTTGCATCTATTTGAAAGACTGAGTGTAAACACAAAAAATATTTTATTTTATGTGCTGGAATGTGCAGAAAATAGGTTTAAATGTTAAACTAATTTCTTCCAGTCAGAGAATGGTGCATATAATTTAATGTTTGCTTGATGCATAAAGTTAAAAGATTAAAACTAATAAAACAAGTTTTAAAAAGAGACTTTTCCATTTGATTACATTTTGTATGACGGATTAGGCAGAAAGTAGAATTGGGCTGAAAGATCTATCACTTTATCACCTATTCAGGTTGTAAATCATGTTTTTAACCAAGTAACTAATTACTTTTGAAAATAAGTAATCAGTAAAGTAAAGGGACTACTTTTTTGGGGAAGTAATCAGTAATTAGTTACTGATTACTTTTTTCAAGTAACTTGACCAACACTGGTTATTTGATTCTAACTTTCAGCACTTCTAAAGTGGCTAAAATTTCAGTAGACTACCTTAGTGTTGGTATTTATTGTTAAAACAATAATAGTAACTTTTTAATGGCTTAAATTTTGTTGTGACGTCCAGCATCTTGCCCAAAAATACTTTGGCAATCATGTTTTGCATTCGTCAACACATCCTACAGGTCAACTCAGGATAGATCCAGCGCTCGTCCTGAGTTGTCACACTGATACAGACATTTAAACTTACACTGGGTTCATCTATTTGGATCTGCTTAGTTTTCTCACAGTAATTTGGGAATGCTGGTTATTACTGAAAGTTTATAAATTAGTGCATTCTGAGGGAAACAGTGGCCCAGGTGAGCTGGATTTGTACCTGGGTGTGTAGCTCCTTGTCCAGCTGACTGATGCCTTGTGCCAGCTTGGCCAGCTGTTCAGCGATTACAGCATGGTGAATGGCCTGAGCGGTGTATGTCTTCACATCAAAGTCCTTTACTAGGAAATCAGCATAACACTCTGCAAACACAGCAGTCAGTTTTCAAGCCATTAACTCTCCCAGTCTCACATATTAGACAGCGAGCACATAATCAGACACGTCACTGTCTAATTATACAATTAGCGACTTGATGGGTACCAAATGTAGTTTCTACTTTTTTTTGTCACAAATACTAATTTAGCCAAATGAATTGTACAAACAATGCAAACCAGGTTATTGATGTTAATGTCGCTTCTTCACTGGCTAAAGAATTTTTTACAGTCCTGCGAGACTCTCGCAGCTTTTGATAAAATGCCTTCAAACGATCGACGATCGTATTTAAAGTCGATGCACCAATTCTGTCATGATAAAACTCATTTTACCATCCTTCAAAAGTGAATTCGTGGAAGCTTCTCTACCGTCCTCCATCTTGACAGTTCCGTGTGTGACGTAAATGTGACGGAGTCCGGAAGCTACATGAATCTTAAAGGGACACACAACCAAAGAACTCCCCACAAAACGTCTCTATCGCCCCCTGGTGTCTGGCTGCAGTATAGGTCATAAACCCCGTCTCCTTCATGTTAGCGGATGGGATTGAGGTCAGACTAAAACAAAGTTCCCCTCAAATACATTTTTTCCCAAAGAAAAAAAATCTGCCATTATTAGCACTTCTTATCTTGCTGATTTGTGTTCAAGGAGTTTCCTTTCTCATAAGTGTAATTCTAATAATTCTAATAATTCTGAATGGCATTAAATTGGTGCAACGTCACCATAACATCTAAGATGAGCAGTCGTCAGTTAATCTGTGCACATGAGTGATTTTACCCTGATTAAAGAAATAACTGTGAGCCTGAATGTTGATTAAAGTCATGCAGACATTAGATCTGCTGCTCTGACTGAATTGAAGGATGTTGGGACCTGCAGCTGAAGATGAGACACTAAAACAGTTTATATAAGAAACTGAGAAAAGTCGCCAGGCTGCTCAGTCACTAACCAGCATTACAGTTACTGTACAATTATTATTACTGTACTGTACTCTTAGACTGTAATGCACGTGCATGAGGGGAGGGGGGGGGGGGGGAGCACCTGGCCCTCTCCTGATTGGTGCCCGAAGTGCCCTTTTCTTTATTTTCTATGTGTGCATGTGGACTCCTGCCTGTGCCCCTCAACAATAGCATTTAACTATTAATCACAGTTTTGCTAATCAGAGGGATCTGGCTTCCATCAGTCACATGATGACCATTAGCCAATGATCGTCCTTGACGGCAGAGCGGGCTGGTTACGAGCCGGGAACAAGCTCTCAAAGAGCATGTGCATGTTTTGCCCATTGTTTTGCCCATTGAAGCCAAAACGTCTCTATCGCCCCCTGGTGTCTGGCTGCAGTATAGGTCATAACCCCCCCCCCCCCTCCACGTTAGCAGATGGGACTGGGGTCAGACTAAAATAAATTTATTCTCCTCAGATTTTTTTTTTTCAAAGATTCTTTCTTTTGTTTTCAATAGTTCTCATCACGCTGATTTATGTTCAAGGGGTCTCCTTTCCCATAAGTGTGATTCTAATTCCTAGAGTGGTGATGTTAAATTGTTGTGAAACGTCATCATAACAGCTTTGACTGGCAGCTGCAGTCACGGAGAAACTTGCGTATCTCTGTTCGGGAATAGCAGATAGAGCGTAGGCTCTGAGAGGAGTGCCAGCGTTTACGCTACGAAAACACGACCGAGTGTTTTAACCTGACAGCCTGAGGTAGTGAGGCCTCGTGAGGCGTTTCAGCACATTCCCAAAACTGTATCTGTTATATTCTCTCTTATAACTTAACTGGTAAGTAACGACGCCTTCTTTAGTTGTAGTGATTTACTTTAATAACCAGTCTAAGGAAAGGCGCAGGCATATCAATGCGCACATACACCACACTTTGTGTTCTCTACTATGTAACAGAAAGTAGTACCACAAACTATAAACTGATTTTACTAAATACATAACAGTATCGATACTGTGTCGACACAGTGTTGCTGTTTTGCTCCATACTGACACCTGCTGGACCTTAAATATCATTGCAGGCAACTTACTTGAGACTCACAACAGACACTGATTCAATGACCTAGTCATACTTGTTTACACTGTAAGGTATTGTACTTTCCATGGAATCATTTTATATCTTTTACATTTCAAATATTGTGAATGACATTAAGTGAAAATTAAAATGAAAGTATTGTGAATATAATATTACCCATTTAAATGTAATTGACTCAGAGTTTAAGAAAAATAAGTTTATTCAATGTTTTTGCATTCAGTCTATTGTGTTTTTTTGACACCATTTCCCCAGCTTTGGAAAACTCAGAGGCATAAATGAAGCTGGGGTACACAAAAACTGTAAAGCCAGGTGGAAAAGGTTCGGATGTCTTCCTTTTCCCCCAGTATGTTAAAGGATCCTCTGATCTTGGAATGTTTCTCTCCGACACTCTCCACAATACTAAGGGGTTGGCAGTCTTTTATAATAAAATTCAGGACTGCCTGGTCCAGAACAGTCTTCCTAGATGTTTGATTTCAAAATAATAAAACACATTTTAATAAAAAAAAAAAAAAAGATGATAAAGCTGTTCAGTGTCAGTATAGGCCTACCTGTGTTCATTCTCGGTGTGTTTATCTCCTCATCTTCATGTTTGGCTCTGTAATGCCTTAACACTGAGGAGGTGCTTTTGTTTGTGTAAGAAATGCAGAACAGATGCGACATTTAACCTGCATAAAATAAAATAAATAATTTACACTGCAGGTCACATTGCTGTTTTTTCTATTCTGATAGATCACACTGAAACAAAGACAGACTAACTATTTGCAGTTAAAAGATCAAAATGATCCCCCGCAGCAGAAACATTTCTTTTTCTTTCGGGCTCCATTTTGTTATGGAGAGATGTGTATTTTTTTTTTTTATCTTTGCGAGAGTAATTTTGTCTTTTTTTTGGTGGAGACTCGTTCCGTTGGCAGATGCGGATGCGGTACCTTTTAAACACAGTTTGGCGCGTTGGCAATGAGCGATACAGCAGCTGTATCGATCACGTGACTTTTTCTTAAAGCGACGCACGCACCGATACAGGTTTCACTCTGTGAGCTTGATACATGCGTCGGTGGGTACAGGTGATCAACCACTTCTCCAAAGCTTCTGGCCTACAGCTGAATATTAATAAATGCGAAATTCTAGCTCTGCATGAGTGTCCCCTGCAAGCAATAAATAATATACACATCAAAAAAGAGGTGAAGTATCTGTGAAGTATTTGGAATACTTGCTGAGAATGCAGATTTTGACCTGTTGATTAGGACGTTTTTGTTTATGGGAAAAAATTTTATTCACAAATGCAGATACTTTAAAGCTAAACCATGTATAAACAGATGGCTGAATGACTTTAACTTTCCCTGGCGGGTCGCGGAGTATGGGGGTCACTTGCCCCTCCCTTCCTTCCCTCCCCATCTCCAGCTGCCTCCCTCTTCCCGCTCCACCACAACCACCCACACATGCAGGGCCTTGGAGTAGGGGTATGTCACCAGGGTGCAGAGGAGGCTACCCCCCTGTCCCCTTCTGGCTGCCTCTGCCTCAATTTTATCCCACAACTTAGACATTCACATTACTCACACTCTCATTACACATACATATAGGACCTTGGGGGTGGGCACGCTACACGGACTCCAAAAGACCATCAGGGTGTACACCTCACCCCTGGCGTTGTTGCCCACCTCTCAATTTTGAATACACGTAGACATTGAGGGCTAGCAGGAGGGACTATGCGCTTACCTGCTGCTCCTTGGCAGGTAGCTCCATGCCCTCCTGGGTTTTAAATGCACCTTAGAACACACATACATCAACACTACAATGAGTGGGTGGAGGGAGGTTTGGAGTCTTCTCTCACCCCCGTTCTCTGCGGCCTGCTGGAGCAGGGGGGCTAGGAGGAGGAGTTGGCCGTCCGACTGCGGTCTGGAGTGTGGGGCCTCCCTGCTGCTGCGGAGTCGGGGCGGTCTGCCTCTCCCCACCGCAGGGAAAAGGGTAACACCACCTGGGTCTGGGTGCAGTTCCCCCCTCCAGGGGCAAGGGTACCTAGACCCGGTTCGTAGAGTACGCTTGGGGAGTGTGATCGTGTGTACGGCGTCTCTTTATGTCTGTCTCCACGTTGGTTGAGTGTGGAGTAAGTGCATATGAGAGCATGAGGGTGGGAATGGATGTTTGTGTCTGTGTGTGCCTGTATGTCTGTGTCTATATGTCAGGTTGGGTGTCAGGCGCCACCTCTCTGGGGACATCTCAGGCCCTCCAAGGTTTGGAGGCCTATCTCCCCCTACCACCACTTCCCCTGCCAGTGGCGGACTCCCTCAGACATCGGTGCGTTGGTGGTTCTTTGTGTCTGGGGATGGGCATCCAGGTACACACCGGCTCACTCCTTGGCGGCCGCTTGTCGGGGCCTGGAGCCTGGGGCTCGCTCGGGCCACTTCAGAGGTGGGGTGCCCCCGGCCTCTCGGCCTGGGGCTCGGTCACTCAGGCACGGCTGGCTGCCGGCGGAGCTCACGGGTGCGTCACTGCAACTCCCCCTGGTTTCTGCTCCGCGGCTGCTGAGTGAGTCCTCATCTGGGACTCTCCTCAGCTCTTTCTGGGACAGTGGCGCGGCTGCCCCTCTGTTGGTCTTCCTTGGTCTCTTGTGTTCTGGGGGCCTCTGGATGTCTGGAGTTTTGATCTCCTCCATACCTGCTTCATGCCCTGGAGGACGGGGCTGTGGCCCCCCCACACCCTCTAGCAGATTATTACATGAAGGAACCTTTTAAAAAAACAAAAAACAAGCGCGTCCATGCTCACAGGTGTACACACGGGTGATCACACCCACAAACTACACCCTTTTTGGCTCCTACCTCAAAGCACACTGTGTTCTGTTGATCTTATGTGCTGCACAATAATGTTTAATATTTAGTATTTACTGTCATATTCCCATATATCATTGTGATGCTGTTTATTCTATTACTCTTGTTCTCTTCTGCTTGTTTTCTTTTTTCTTTCTCAGCAGGTGATCCAGGTGATTGATATATGCATTTTTTTTCTCTGCCCGTTCTGTTGGTTTTTGTTTTTTTGCCCTTCTCCCCCGTCCCTCTTCTCAGCTGTTTCTCTTTCCCTCTTTCTTTCTCCCCTTCTTTCCCCCAGTCAAGTCTGTCCCGTATTCAGCAAGTGAAAATAAAATAAACAATAAAAGGTGAATCAAATGGACCATTACGGCAAGGCTGGGATGGTCAGTTTGGTAAAGTAAATCCATTGGGCATCTTTCTTTGCCTTTAGACAATAATTCTGATGGCAAAAGAGCCAAACGGGACAGGCAAGAGGAAAAAAAAAGAAAAAAAGAAAAAGAAAAAAAAATCAGCTTTATTTCAATTTTGAGGGATAAAATTTATATTTGAGTTTGATGGTTCTGTTGTCTTTGTGATTACAGGAGCTGCCTTCAGATTCAGACCTCAGCAACACCCAGTGACAGCAGACAGATCATCCAACATCAGAATCAGAATCAGAAAGGGGTTTATTGCCAAATGTTGAGCAGGTTTACAACATTAGGAAATTGCTGCGGTGCTTCAGTGCAAACATAGTGTCATAAATAGCACTTAAATAGACATGAAAAAACATGTTCACATGTTAACTGCAAAATGAACCGATGACAACAGTACAAAGGTCAAAGTACCACACGTGCTGTAGTGAAAGCTGCAGCTGTTTTTGTCATGGTCCTGGGTCGTGTGACCCAGTGTTTAGTCTATTTTGATGTTTATTGATTGTTTAGGTTCATTAAGGTAGTCCAGCCATTTGTATATATCACCCTTGCATTACGTCTCCCTTGCCCTTCGTGTGTTTATGTCTGTGCGTCTTGTACTGTCAAGTTCATGCTGTCAGTATTGTCACCTCCCCCTGTACTACATCTCCCCGGTTCATGTCTCATGTTTCCTGTTTTACTTTGAAGGCCTGCATTCACTGTCAGTGTATTCAGTTTCACTCCTCCTGTCCTGTCGTTAAGTTCATGTGTGTCAGCTGCGTTCCCATGTGTGGCCACTTCCCCTGATCATCCCTCATGTGTATTTAGTCTCTGTGTTTCTTACAGTCTGTGTCGCGTCGTCTGTGTTCCCACCCCCCGTGTTTCCATGCCCGGTCTGTTGTATTCTAAGTCATAGCCTTACCTTAGTTCATTCCCAGTTTAGGTTTCTGTTTAGTTATTGCTTTTGTGCTGCCCTTATTCTTGTTTGTTTCTCTTGTGTTACCAGCCACAATAAAAGGCTCGCCTTCTGTTAAAGCTCACTCCCGTCTGCTCACTTGTGTACGCACCTGGGTCCATTACACGCATTCTCCACTCGGTTCGTCACAGCGGACCGTGACAGTTTTATTGATAAAGTTCCATCCATCCATCTTCATCTGCTTTATCCGAGGCCGGGTCGTGGGGGCAGCAGCCTAAGCAGAGAAGCCCAGACCTCCCTCTCCCCAGCCACCTCCTCCAGCTTATCCGGGGGAACACCAAGGCGTTCCCAGGCCAGCCGAGAGATATAATCTCTCCAGCGTGTCCTGGGTCTGCCCCGGGGCCTCCTCCCGGTGGGACATGCCTGGAACACCTCATCCAGGAGGCACCCAGGGGGCATCCTGCTCAGATGCCCGAACCACCTCAGCTGGCTCCTTTCGATGTGGAGGAGCAGCGGCTCTACTCTGAGCCCCTCCTGGATGGCCGAACTTCTCACCCTATCTCTAAGGGAGAGGCCAGCCACCCTTCGGAGGAAGCCCATTTCCGCCGCTTGTATCCGTGATCTCGTTCTTTCGGTCACTACTTGATGGTATCGTAAAACCATTAAAATATATATTCAACTTGTCGTTTCAAAAAGGAGTTTTTCCACAAAAAATGAAAGTTGCTAAAGGTATTCCCATTTACAAAACCGGTGAAAGACATAATTTTACAAACTATAGACCAGTGTCAATACTCTCCCAGTTCTCTAAGATACTGGAAAAACTCTTCATAAAAAGATTTGACAGTTTTGTGGAAAAATATGAATTAATGACAGATAGTCAGTTTGGGTTCAGAAACAACAGATCAACAGCTTTGGCACTGATAGATTTAATGGAAAAGATAACGGAATGTATGGATAATAAGAGGTATGCGCTCTGAGTTTTCTTAGATCTAAAGAAGGCGTTTGATACTGTTAATCATGAAATTCTATTAAAAAAACTGGAAAAGTACGGGTTTAGGGGAGTGGTTTTGGAATGGTTAAAAAGCTATGTAGGGAATAGGCAACAATATGTACAAATAAATGAATATAAATCTAATTTGATGGATATAGCTTGTGGAGTACCTCAAGGTTCAGTACTGGGTCCAAAAATGTTTATTATGTACTTAAATGATATCTGCAGAGTATCGGAGATTTTAAAGTTTGTAATATTTGCAGATGACACAAATATACTGTGTGCAGGTGGGGAATTGCCACAGGTTTTGGAAATGATCACACAGGAATTAACGATATTAAAGAAGTGGTTTGATATAAATAAATTATCATTGAATCTAGATAAAACCAAATTTATGTTGTTTGGAAACCAAAAGAAAAACATCGAAGTAGAAATATGTGTTGACAATGTATATTTAGAAAGAGTAAATGAAATAAAATTTCTTGGGGTGATCATTGACCACAAGCTCTGTTGGAAGCCACACATTACTTATGTTCGGGGGAAATTGGCACGGGGCATTGCCGTCCTGGGGAAAGCAAAGCATATGTTGGATCAGAAAGCACTGCACATTTTATACTGTGCTTTACTACTGCCATATATGAGCTACTGTGTAGAGGTCTGGGGAAACACATACAAAAGTAACACACAAACAATAACTATAATACAGAAAAGGGCCATTAGATTAATAAATAATGTAGGGTACAGGGACCATACAAATGCACTCTTTGTCAAAATGCAAGCTATTAAATTCCAAGACTTGGTGAAGCTTAAAACAGCGCAAATAATGTATAAAGTAAGAAATAAATTGCTTCCCAAAGAAATCTGTAAATTGTTCATAGAAAGAGAAGGTGGGTATAACTTAAGAGGGAAATGGAATTTAAAAATACAAAGTGCTAGAACAACTTTAAGAACTATGTCAATTGCAGGAGTTAAATTATGGAACAGTCTAACAGAAGAAATAAAAGACAGTCAAAACATAAAACAGTTTAAAGTAAAATATAAAAACCTAATTTTAAATAAGTATAAGAATGAAGAAAACGGGGTTAACCCAGGATGGTAATGTTGCTGGTAATGGTGTTGCGGTTCTTTTTTGGTTGTTTTTTTGTTTTGTTTTGGTTTGTTGTTTTTCCATAACTTGTGTATCTGCAAATATACACATTCTGTATTTTTCATATGAAAGAAACTATACTGTGGTGGGGCTTGCTAATTTCTTGTTTTTGATTTATGTATGTTATGTTTTGTTTTACTTCATATGTTTATATGTTTCATATGTTGTTTGTTTAATTTAAGACAAAAAAAAATTAAATGAATGAGAGGTAAAACTTGAGGGGGTAGGGACAAATAAGTAAATACTTCAGCCTACTCCTTTTCAAACAAATAATGGAATGATATTTTGTAATGATTGTGAAGGCACATGTTTGAAATGTTTGAAATAAAAATGAACTGAACTGAACTGAACTACCCACAGCTCGTGGCCATAGGTGAGGGTAGGGACGTAGATCGACCGGTAAATTGAGAGCTTCGCTTTTACACTCAGCTCCCTCTTCACCACGACGGACCGGTGCAGCGTCCGCATTACTGCAGCCCCAATCCATCTACTGAGAATATTTCATGTTTTTTTCTTAGACATTTAAAAGAAGAACAACTCCAAACACCATTTAATAAAAGATATATTTTATTTTCTTGGTGCAACCCAGTCACTGCACTAGTCACTTCACTTTCATCTCATTGGCATTCCACAATAAAATTCACTCGAGAGAATCAATAAAACCACAACGATCAGCGAAACACCATTCCTCAGAGGTTATGTTGCACATGAACCCACAAGTTGGAGCTCCACACAGGAGCCGACACATTAGCTTATTCTACTTGCTGAAGACTTGTGACATCAGGCTGTTTATTCTAGCTTCTGCCATAAGTGGAGATCAGATAAATATGATTTAGGTAATCTAGAGAGGAAGCAGCTGTTACCAGAATAATGACATTTTAAGAGAGCTTTACACATATATTCATTTAAATATCCCAGCAGAGTGGGATCCAAATGAATCTGTCCTTATTTCCCATTGGGTTATACAAATATAAACTTCACTTACTTTGCAGATCTTTAAATAACCTTCTTTAGTTAATATAGTTACTGATTTAATCATGAGGCCCAAGAATGGAGCTCAAGTATGATAGCGGTGTGCGTTGCTTATCTTAGCTGAAAAAACATTATAGACAGAGGCAATCTGATGTCTGTAATGAACTCATTTAAATTTTTATTCACCATCTGATGTTTGCTCATTTTCAATTAGAGTTTGGAAATTTTATTTTCTAAAAATGTAAAGTTAAAAGTCTGAGGACAGACAATGCTGCAAACAAGACAGCGTAACACTGCCTGTGTGATTTTTGATGATGGACACAATGTATCAGAGAATACAATCATGTCATTGTTACACTTATACCACTGAACAATGTACAAGGAACCAGTCAAGCCAAAACTTCCTTCTGCTGCAGAGAAGTTCAGAGTTAGCAGTCTGAAAGTCCCCAGCTGCTGGAGGGCAGGAGCCATAAACTGTAACAGCAGAAATGGGACTACTTTTGTGTCCCGTGGATACAATATCAGAGCATCAAGACACTGTTTCAGCAAAGAGCTCCTCTGCTGAATTTCAGAGTTGCTCAGAGTTAAATGTGCCTGATTGATTCCAACTCCAAAGCCACATTGTACTACCACTCATTTTAAAATAATAAGTAATCAATAAAAACTTTGCTGAGACGCTTCATTTTGAATTGATAAAGAACAACAATCCAAATGACAGCACGTTCCAAGAGTTTGTGTGAGTTGGTTTGCTGTGATACTGACGGAGATGGAAATCATTGCTGGCTGGGATTTGGAATTTTCAGAAGCTGGAAGTTACCAACATCATAAATGTTTGGCTCTGAGGCTTACCAACAGTTAGGTTACACTTGGTCTTGATTTGAGATTTGTCTTCAATATTAATTCATGCAAAAGCATAAAAATAATCGATACACCTCCGTTTATGGGCATTGATTCACAAAAATGTCTTTGTGTGAAGTGTAGGTGTCTTATGTCAGGTTGGGACATGGTTTGTTTGCATGAAACAGTGGGCTCTGATGTTCTTCGTGTCCATGAGCTGAAAGAACCCCAAAGCAAACAGGTGACTTCTGAACCTACATCATTTTATTATTCATACCTTAGGGTCAGGAAAATACCTGCCCACTCGTTCCCTTCATTAAATCTGCACACTTTTATTGCATTAATGTAAATATGTGAATCATTTTCAAAGGCAGAGCACAGAGCTCAGGAAGATCTCTGATTAAGTGCCTTAAAGAAAATGAAACGCAAATGTTGAAAACAGATATGCATGTTGAAGAAAAGCTGATGCAGGCTGGTAATGCACAGAGCTCTTACCAGCTTCTCTTTGTATCCTTCAGGAAAGGCTTTGGGCCTGTAGTTGGGGGCCAGTCTCTTTGAAGGCCCGAGAGGTTCACCCTACTTCTTTTCTCTCCTACCCATCGTCGTAACAGACTAAGTTTATTCAACAGTCTTAATGGGTGGTGTTTGGGCTCCAGAGCAAGTGTTTGTCCCACTGTGTCGTGTCACTGGCACCAGTCTACACAGCCCCTGTCAGTCTCCTCTCCAGTCGGTCCAGCTTGGCAAGGTTTTCCTTCAGAAGTTTGGAACCTGGACTGAGAAGGAGGGCGCGTTGGTAGTACATCCTGGCAGCTGCATAATCTCCCTAAACAAACACACACATATTACAAATCTGATTTCACATTAGACCTGCCTGCTGCCGCTGAGCTCTGCCATTAGGTTGAGGTCATTTTGAGTTGGGTTTAAATCTGCCTGACCTGGATCAAAATCACAGCACAACACGACACTGTTTTTGCTAGCAGCTTATGTGTAGTTCAGCTTCACAGCTGTTGCACATGTTTCCATGACCTTTTTGAGACAGAAGGGGGTGAGTGATCACCATGAATGGGCGTGCGGTTTGGGCTCAAACTGGTGGATGGGTCCAACAAGGCCCATTTCCCAAGGACAGCTGTTGGTTTCTGTCAGCCTCTAACATGGTTTCTGTAGTGGAAGACTTGGGCAGTACGAGCCAGCAGACATCTTGGGCAACCACCCCAGTAGTGATTTAGAGAGTGAGGTAGAGTGGACAGAACTTTATATAGCACAAACATCACAGTACATGCTGATGCTCGCAGATGTCGGACACATGTAAAGTTTGTCAGGAGTGTTCAGTTGTATTGTCAGATTTTAAATGTGTCTTTTCTACCTTGATGTGCTGAATTCCTCCCATGTTCATCCAGGCCTGTGATTGGTCTGGTTTGAGCTCAACAGCGAGCTTGTAACTCTGGTGATAGAGAAGAGGACTCAGTTATCTCTGGGGGCAAATCTCAGGTAAACACATATTATTTTTGTTATAATGCAACCAAGTACAAACCTTGCAGCTTTGTACCTGGTTGCTTCAGTTGCTTTCTGAAAATTACTCAAAGGCTCACTGGTAAATTTACCAACTGATAGCAGCAGCTACAACACTGGGTTTTCCATTCACAACATTTTTAACAGCAGAAGTGGGACCGGACTCAATATGTCTTGATGCATGCTCAATCATCCAGGTGAGTAAATCCCAAACGGTCGATTCTGTTCATCTAGACCATCCAGATGAACAGAATCGACCAGACTTAATAGTTAGTTGGTCAGCTGGTGTAGGTTGCGGTTACACCTAAGCCACATAACCCACAGCAACACATGCTAAAGGTTCACTACTGGGTTCAGATCTGGAGAGTTGGGCTCCTGAACTTCTCTGAACTCAATTTGTAAGATCTGACCATTCAAAAAAGACACAAATTTTGATGGAGCGCTGTAATCAAATCTCTGCCATTGGTTTCAATAACTTATTGAGTCCAGTTTGACTCCATGACATTATCTGGCTAGAAGAGACCTTTAGAGATGGTCATGAAGGGATCCATATGGTCAGAAACAACACTCATCAGTCAGGAAGACAAACATGTTCTAACTATAATTTGTGACATATCACATGATATGCCAACCTTTATACCATTTTATAAAGTGTTGTTGTATTTAGGTGATTATGTTTCAGCTCGGCAGCATCCTGGAGATCCTGTGACTTCAATTCAATTCAATTCAATTTATTTATACAGATCACAACAACAGTCGCCTCAAAGCGCTTTATATTGTACAGTAGATCGTACAATAATAGATTCAGAGAAAAGCCCAACAATCATATGACCCCCTATGAGCAAGCACTTTGGCGACAGTGGGAAGGAAAAACTCCCTTTTAACAGGAAGAAACCTCCAGCAGAACCAGGCTCAGGGAGGGGCGGCCATCTGCTGTGATTGATTGGGGAGAGAGAAGTAAGACAGGATAAAGACCTGCTGTGGAAGAGAGACAGAGGTTAATAACAGATATGATTCAATGCAGAGAGGTCTGTTAATACATAGTGAGTGAGAAAGGTGACTGGAAAGGAAAAACTCAATGCATCATGGGAATCCCCGGCAGCCTACGTCTATTGCAGCATAACTAAGGGAGGATTCAGGGTCACCTGGTCCAGCCCTAACTATATGCTTTAGCAAAAAGGAAAGTTTGAAGCCTAATCTTGAAAGTAGAGATAGTGTCTGTCTCCTGAATCCAAACTGGAAGCTGGTTCCACAGAAGAGGGGCCTGAAAACTGAAGGCTCTGCCTCCCATTCTACTTTTAAATACTCTAGGAACAACAAGTAGGCCTGCAGAGCGAGAGCCAAGTGCTCTAATAGGGTGATATGGTACTACAAGGTCATTAAGATAAGATGGGGCCTTCAGTTTTAGAATACAACAGGCAGTAAGAGATTAAAATTATAATATTATAAACCAGTGCGTTTGATTGAAAGTGTAAAATTCAAACTGCTTCTCAGGCTGTTAGCCTCACATTGGCTTCTTTAGACACTGTGCTGATGCTGTGAAATAAAACATCCCACGTGCACAGACATGGCCTTCTTTGAAGCTTCAGTGACCTCAGATGACCCCCACCCTTGTTTCTTCCAGTCTCTTTTTCAGTCCATCAGCGTTTCTGGCAGAATCATCAGTCTCTTGCAGTTCTGTTTGCTTTCTCTCCTCTCAAGCCTCCTCAGAAAGTCATTTCAAGTTTCCTGTATCCTCCACAAATTTCCTTTGCAGATTGCATCTCAACCATCGGTCTCGGATGACTTCTTGTGAGTGTGCCAGCAATTCTGAATGGGTGGAACTTCCACAGTGGGAGGAAGGCCAGCAGGCAGGGACAAGCCTGCCTGACTTTAATCACATTAATGACCTGATTCCTTTCAGTTCACTTTCTGCTGAATTTCCAGAGATTGCTCAACTTTACAAAAACAAGAACAAAAAAACGAAACCTCGATGTATACCCGAGTTCAACGCTATGTTCACTCCAAAGAAGACTCCATCTTTCTCTGTGTCATCTCTGTTGATGTGTGGCATGTGCAATAAATATATGATGCCAAGAGAGATCAGAGGAAAGACACAGGAGAGCCTGATGAATCTGCACTTAATAACTGAGGAAATTAAGCAAAAATAACAGCAAAAAAAACCTCTTGAATGACTTTGGGCGGACCGTGCATCGTACCGTGCACCTTTGTTGTGAGAGCAGTTACAAATGCTATGCACATTGTAGAGAATGAAGTTTAAGCACACAGCACAGCATATTTTGGACATAGGTTTTACATCATTCCCTACTGATAAAGATTTCCACCATTGCAATTAAATTTAAAACTACACTGATAATTAATAGATAAACAATAACAATTAAGTCACAGAAAAGTTGCTGTTTTTTCATTATCCACTCAGAAATGTCTATTTTTCACAGTGGATCCACAGCATGGGGAGAAAAGGACATTTTCTGAGCAGGATTTTTTCTGTCATTTTACACATTTATTTATTTAGGCTGGAAGATCAAAGTGCACCCGGTGGAAGTGCGGTGCAGGGGCTTTGTTGCCAGTACAACAGCAAAGCTGCTTAGAGAGAATGGGATCAGAGGACAGGCGCAACGGCAGGCTATAAGAGAACTAGCTGACACTGCTGAGAGGACCAGTCACTGGCTATGGTTAAAAAGGGCTGACATCACTTGGGCAGCTAAGGCAGTCAGCTAACCGCGAGAGAAAAGAAAATACTCTGCTCTTCTCCCCTCTGCTCTTCTTCCCTTTTTGGGAGGCAGTGGGGAGGTAGAGCGTACAGCCCGATCCGGCGGGGAGGTGTAGGAAGCCAGATCGGGCGCCCCACTTCCGGCTCTCCGCTCTGCTCTCTCCTATCTTGCTAAAATAGCAGTTTAGCCAGAGGTTAGGTTATGCTTTGTGCTGTTAGCTGCTTATTAAAAAGCACTAGTTACCATCTAGTACTGTTAGTGAATAAACCTCCTCTGTCAGAAACCTCTAAAAGCTCCCTTTTTCCTTTTACATCTCACCCTTGGTCAATATGGAACGCCAGGACTGCCATAATGAATTAATTAAATACACCATTAAATAATTAATTAAATGTGGCAATAATGAATTAAAATCGGAAATAATTAATTACGTAAATATTTACGACACATGTAATTGATTAATTATTGACACATTTAATTAATTATTGACATATTTATTTAATTAATGACATAATTAATTATTAACATATTTAATTAATTAATAACACATTTAAATAATTATTGACAGTTTTAATTCATTATTTAATGATTTATT
Organism: Mchenga conophoros; assembly: GCF_057382185.1. Classification (NCBI taxonomy): domain Eukaryota; kingdom Metazoa; phylum Chordata; class Actinopteri; order Cichliformes; family Cichlidae; genus Mchenga; species Mchenga conophoros. Next base: position 41,242,451 of record NC_140542.1, read on the forward strand.
TATTTAATTCATTTTGGCACTTTTGTCCCCTTCATCTCTCCCCTTGAAATAATTTTATCTGTCAGCCTCACCCATCAAACTAAGTGGGCGGGGTTAACGCTGCCATGCAGCTTCTCTAACATTTGATTGGTTGCCGTGCAAAATAAGTCAAGACAGGTCGATCCTAGATAATCGATTGCTTGTGTAGACTTGGGGCAGCCAGGTATCCCAGAATGCATTTCAAATCACAGGCAGCAATGGTGGTGGTGTAGTTTTAAAATACCCCGTTTTTCTGTCACCAACTACACTTTTAACAGTGTTTTAGCCACGAATGTCGCACCGTAATCTTCACACGTCTGGTCAGGTTGTCAACATAGAGCACGTTTGCAAAAGTGCTCAGATGTTTTCAGAGATGTCACTCGCTCTGCTAACAGTCAGCTGACAGAGTGCACCGAGCTCACAGCCCCGGTGTTCCAGCTTAACTGTTTGTTTGTTTTTTTAAGTTTTTTATAGTTTGTTTTTTTTTTTTTTTGTTTGTTTTGTTTTGTTTTTTTTTGGGGGGGGGTTACGTTAACCGGTTTGTTTATTCCACTCTCCGTGTTCCACATGTTGCATTCGCAGATTCTCATTTTCACCGAACGATCGTCTCTTTCCGCCTGGTCTTGTGTCTCTGTGCTTCTGTAACATAAAGAACGAGCTGACATTTTTCTCACGACACCAGCGATCAGCTCAGCAGACCCTCAGTTTACCTGCATGCATCCTCCTCCTCATCTGTCAGCTGTTTAACACCTGCTGCTAATTCAAGAAACACGCCCACGTTACCTGGTGATAGTCACAGTTTAACTGGGCAGCCGGCGCTCGATATAAAGCAATGTCAGCGCATTTTTCTGCACAAGATAAGTAAATATAGTGTTTTCCCCGAGCGCAGAGCTGCTGGAGCTTGTTTCCTTACAGAGCACTTTATAGGCGAACAGCTTCATCAGCGGCTGATGTCCGATCACTGGCACAGCTTTGAAACCTCACCTGAGTTTTAGCTCTCAGTGGTTAAACGCTGGACTTAATTCACTCAGGTTTTGTCTGTCGGGTCACGTTTACTTCGCTGTTTTATTTACAACTGAGCAAATCGGTTTGGCTGAGGTTAAAGTTACGTTTCAGAACTGCACAGTTTTACAGACGTTTAATGGTTCACATGTGTTAGACTGAACCATTCGCTTTTCTTTATCTGGTGTGTTTTGGATTTAACAGTGAATTTTGAGAGTAAACTGACTTATAAAATGTTTTAAAGAAAGAAAAGAGAAGGCGCATTTCCACCGAGAGGAGCAGAGTTTGCAACAGCGTGTTCATCATGCAGACTGCAACCTGGACAGAAATATTATATCATCTGTTTTTTAATAGTTATTCAACTGTATTCTAAGCACCAGCTGTCTGTTAGAATTTTTAGAGTTTACTTAACTAAAATAAATGAGGTTAACATATAATTTGTGTGATTTTTTTTCTCCTTTTTTTTTTGGTGTTTCGGTCATGTTATGTTTACCTGTCAAAGGCTTGTTAGAAACTATGAAACACATGGTGCAGACTTCTGGATGTTAGACGAAAACTAATACTGCTCATGAATGAGACTAAAGGCAGGAAGGTGTCCTTTAAAACTAAACATGTTAATAGGACCTCCCTGTTTATATCATAGTTTATGATATAGCACGTGTATTTCAGTAATAGCCTGCTGATTTCAGTGTAGTGGTGAACAGTCACACAGCTCACGTGGGCGTTATCTGTGATACTCCTTAACTATAATTTATCCAAGTTAACTTCAGTTAACCATTCAGACGGTTCTTTTGCAATGACAAGCATAAACACTCATGTTGCTGGTAGGTTTCCGCTGTGCCAGCTGTTTACATTACAGCTGCTTATGCAGTAACCATGGTAACCACGGACTCTGAGCGGCTGGATCGACGGAGGTCAGACAACAATTTTACATGTATGATCTTAAAACAGGACACAGCCACTATACGTGCTGGCCTCATATCAAATGTGAAGGCAGACTGAGTCTATGTTTGACGTTTTTTATATCTAATCTTCCTTTTCAAACATTTAAACAGCAGCGAGTCTGCAGCTGAGGGAATACAAACTCAAACTGTCCGAACAGGTTTGTTAATTTTGTGATTTATTAAATGTATAACTGTTATTCTAATCTGCTGCTGAGTCTCTTACGCTGATGAAAATGCAGAAAACACAGATCACACCTGTTCAACCAATCACTTTCATTCCACTTTGATCTGCGACAAACTGACGGTTCATCTCTGTTACAGTGTTGCGTTAGACTGCTATATTTTTGTGTTCTTTATGCTGTAGATTTTCACGTCTCTGGAATAGTTGGCAGTAATACGGATGATTTCCTGTAAAATCATATAGATATGAGCCGTGACATATTCGTAGATGACAGTTAGATAGTCAGCTGGGAAACTCTGTGTTAACTCATGGAGCTGAGGATATCGTGGATATGCTGACCTCGCTCCGTGGTGTACAGGGCCGTTTACCCTCATGATTAATATTCACAATAAAAATATTAGCCGAACATCATGAAGTCTGTATGTGTTTCATAGTGTCGAACAACCTTTGTACAGTTAAAGCCAGCAGTTACTACATGACGGAAACACCAACGTTATTTCTTTTATGCGTTTATACACAGGTCACGCTGATTACTGAACAAAAACCCAAAGATCAGCTGTTAATTGAATTTATTTGCTCTCTCTCCTCCTTAAACATGTTTTTAATGTTAGTTATAATTCAGAATTGGCGACTGAAACACGTAGGACACATAAGAACATCAGGAAACAAAACTCCGATAAATATAACCTCAGTAAAAAAAGTCAGTGTCAGCGGGGGTTATTACAGCTGTGTACCAGGCCTGCGCTTTGCCAGTGGCAATAACAGCTCGATTGCTTGCGAGGCGAGCGGGTCTATCCCACGCTTTGCCGTCAGACTGGGCAGACATCTCCGAAATCATTGAAGCACTTTTGCAAAGAGGCTGTATCTTGACAAACCGACCAGACACATGAAGATTAAACCACTACATTCTCGGCTAAAAAAATATTAAAACGGTATTTGGTGACACACAAACAGGGTTTTTCAAAGTTCAGTTCTGTTAGCTGCCACATGCCGGTTGTTGTGTGCTAAAACCAATGGCCACCAGGCCAAAGCAATGGTTTTGACTCGATCAGCGTTAACCCCGCCCCCTGAGTTTGATGGGTGAGGTTGACAGATAAAATGGGTGAGACCTGGTGAGACCAGAAGGAGTCAACTGTGCCAAAATGAATTAATTAAATACACCATTAAATAATTATTTAAATGTGGCAATAATTAATTAAAATGTAAAATAAATAAATACTTAATTAAATGTGTAAATAATTAATTAATTACATGTGTCGTAAATATTTATGTAATTAATTATTTCCAATTTTAATTAATTATTGCCACATTTAATTAATTATTTAATGGTGTATTTAATTAATTCATTATGGCAGTCCTGGCGTTCCATAGGGTCAACACACATTCATATGATGATGTTACCAGGCCTCTGGAGAACTCAAAGACATGCTGATGAGGTCATTTAGCCATTTGAATCAGCTGTGTTGGACCAAGGACACATCTAAAACCTGCAGGACACCGGCCCTCGATTCGCCACCCCTGCTGTAGTGGGAGGAAAAACACTCTACAAGACAACTTGATTTCGCTTTGATTTGTGAGTCTAAAAAACAGTTTTGCTGATCAAATTTAGTGATTTGTTGTAAATATCTTGAGAAGATTAGCCCAGACCAGAAAAATACTTTGTTTAAAAGTAAAAGTAAAAGTGACTGAGTTAGCATTAAGCACAGTTGCAGACCATGTAATTTTGTACCTGGCATCGTTTCTTACATTCAGGGTTCATACACCTTTTTCGGGGTCAAATTCAAGCACTTTTTAAGGACTTCCAGCTTTTCCAGCCCCCCCCCCACCAAAAAAAAGAATGCATGTTTCAATTCGCATCACCTCAGTAAGACCATATGAAAAGATAGTTATTTGTGGTGAATGAAATACAGTTACACTTTCCAGCACTTTTAAGCACCACATCTTGAATTCAAGCACTTTTCAAAACCTTGAAAAGACAACATTAAAATTCAAGCATTTTCAAGGATTTCAAACACCCATACGAACCCTGTACATTACTGTTTGCATCACAGAATCAAACACAGACAGAGAGTCATCATTAGCAGCTACAGAAAATCCATGTTGCTTACAGGAAGAAAAAGAGAGAAAAATATGAGAGGGGAAAGATGATAAGTCTGTGTGTGACAGAGAGTGCAGATTGTAGTACCTCAAAGGCTCGGTCCAGCTGGTTCATCTCTCTGAGCTGGTTCCCTTTGGAAAAATATAGCTCTGCTCTCACTGTCAGGTCACTGGGATTCTGCTGCAGGGCCTTGTCCAAAGCCTCCAGAGCCTGGAACACACACACACACACACACACACACACACACACTCTGCAGGTGAACAGACCTGTCGAACTCTACATGCTAGTCTGACTGTATGTGTGTGTAGGCTCTCGGTCAAATGTGGCAGTCTAAGGAGCTTGGAAAGAAAAACATCTGGACATCTTCAAGTTTCTTGAAGATGTTTGATGCAAGATGTTAGTGGGGATTAAAGTGCTCGGAAGGGGATCTCAAAACTGCATTGTAGGAGGCACTTGGTGTTGTAAGCCACCCCCTCTGTTCAAACATAGTCAATCACACTCCTTTTTTAAACCATGTGAACATTGGCATCCTTGAAAGAGTGACCGTTATCCTTTAAATGCAGACGTAGAGGTCTGAGCACTGCTCGCTGCATTACACAGCATACTCTGTTTCTGTTTGGGCTTGCTTTATGTGTGTGTTCCCTTTCTTTCCCTTCTGGCTTAGAGGGAACATTTTCTTCCCGGTGTTGTAGGGTCCTGATTACTCCAAGTTTGTGTTCCCGAGGATGGTGGGCGTCAAAGAGGAGATACTGGTCTGTGTGTGTTGGCTTTAGGTAAACGTCAATGTTGAGGTTTCCATGAACAGTGAAGGCATCAAAGTTTTTAAGAAAGTGCTATTACTATTTTGCTTGTAAATTAATAACTTCACCTGCAGTTTCTCAGTTCTTCTTTCTTGCTTGGTAAGAGAAATCTAGTCTTATCTAAGCTTGAACAAGTGCATTAGTATCAGGTTCAATGTCTGAGGTGAAAACGTTAAGTATAATCACAACAGCAAATGCAGGATCCGACTCCCATTCTGCCCATTCTGCATCTGAGAACTTCTCCCTCTCAGATCTGGACAACCATCAGTTGTAACAGCTGCCAGTTTGTCCCATTTCAGTCCAAGTCCATTCAGGCCTATCCGGTCACTTCCTTTAACTACTTACTTTCTGTCACAGTGCCTTTCATTGATTGCATTGCTGCTAGCTCTCCTGTAATCACAAACTTTGTCATTATCCTACTTACAAAAACTAATCAGCGGGCTGTGACATCACAGCTCTAGTCCAGAGCCAGGGAGAAAATGTCAAAATTGCTTGTTTATTAACTGAAGCTCCAGATCGTGAATTTGAAAACATTCTCAAATGCTTCTTTTTTGTTTTTGCTTTGTTTTTTTAAATCAGTGTATATTAACATGGCAGAGTCTACCAACGACTCTTTGATAAACTCTCTATGAGAGAAAATGTTACTGTTATGGTAAATGGTAAATGGCCTGTATTTGTATAGTGCTTTTCTAGTCCCTAAGGACTAAAAGCGCTTTACACGTTCAGTCATCCACCCATTCACACACACATCCACACACTGGTGATGGCAGCTACATTGTAGCCACAGCCACCCTGGGGCGCACTGACAGAGGCGAGGCTGCTGGACACTGGCGCCACCGGGCCCTCTGACCACCACCAGTAGGCAACGGGTGAAGTGTCTTACCCAAGGACACAACGACCGAGACTGTCGGAGCCGGGGCTCGAACCGGCAACCTTCCGATTACAAGACGAACTGCCAACTCTTGAGCCACGATCGCCTGTTATTTTGGGGCAGATTTTTGTAAGAAATTACAACTGAATCCTAATTTCCCATTGGCCTCATGGGATGGTCAGGGAGATGAGGATGATTTAGAATGCATAACAGCGTCTTACCCATATGTTAGGAGGTTTTTCTCCTACACATACACATCTACATACATATAAACTTACGTTCAGTCTTGTACTGTATATAAATAAGATTCTCTACCACCTTGGTTTGTGCAAGGCATACATTCATGTATCATCATTCAACACACGAATCATTACACTCCAGACTTGACTGATTGGTAAGATGTGCCGAAGGAGTGGCTGTTGCTGGGTTGTCTGCCAGACTGGAGGAGTCTTCCCAGCACCTCCAGACTACATGTAGGGATGGGTACCGGTAAATGGTAGTAACCAGACCGAAAAGCAGCGCACATTTCGGTGCTTTATTTCGGTGGTTCTTTTTTTTTTTCCCCTGAGATGTCATACACTTTGGATTCTAGCCAATCATTTTACCTTTCCAAGGATAGTAGGCGGGCCCAGGTACGTACGTTCTTTTAGAGCAGAGCTACAGATTAAAAATGCCCAAGGCGAAGTGGTCAAAAGTCTGGCTGTACTTCACAGCAAAAGATGCAAACTCAGCAGCAACAAGTGCTTTAAGGTGATACTGTGATACTGTCAAAGGAGGTAACACCTCGAATCTGATGAAACGCCTGGCGACGCATAGCGTTTTTTTAAAAGCCGAGAAATGTGCTGTGTTTGATAGCTTGCTGTGAGACCTCACACCGAGCACATCTACTGCGGGTGTGGTGCCTGTTATCGGACCCAGAGTTAGCAACATCCCCCAAGAACCCGAAGAGGAGAGTCCTGGCCCCTAGTAGCCTGGCCCCTGCCAGTGTAGCAGAAATGATGAGGATGATGATGCAGCAGCAGCCGTTCTTCTCTGCGTGAGTAGCTTCATGTTGTTCGTGTGTAATTTACGCTGAGTAGGCTAACCACGTTATTACATTAATGCATGTAAGGTGAACTAGCAAACATCATCATAGCTACATGCGGCTGTCTTCTTGTTTGATGGCAGGTACTCCCTTCACCCTGGCCAAAAATGACCAAAGAAAAAGTGGAAAACAGTTAAACATGAGAGGTTTTTGGACAAAGTTTGTGTTTTTTCCATTGTTTAAGCACTGCTTCCAGCCAAGAGTGATACCATATATGCCCCATAGCTGCAGAAAAGGCTACCATTGTTATCTTTTTACAAAAAAACAGCTACACATGAGAGGTTTTTGGACAAAGTTTGTGTTCTCCATTCTTTAAGCACCAGTTCGAGCACCGTTTAAGCACCGGCACAGTTTCAAAAGTACCGGTTTGGCACCAGTATCGGATAAAACCTAAACAATACCTAACCCTATCTACATGTCAAAGAATTCTTAGGCAAGATACCAATGCATCCTTGCAGGAGTCCACTCTGCAGGTGGGGGAGAGACATAGGAAAGGTGGAGAATAAACTTAACCTGGGTGTCTGTTGTCTTGTGTAGTATGGGAGACGATTGAATGTTGGGGTGGGTACAGTTTCCTCTGCGGTGGGGTAGGGTGGGCTGCCCCGGGTCCTGTGGGGCTTGGCAGTGCTACCGTAGGCCCCGGTCTGGATGGACCTGGGCTCCCTTGCCTTGGTGGGTACCAGAGGACGGGGGTGCCTACTGGGGCCAGCGGGGGAGCTGGCCCTAGGGAGGGGCATCCTCCCCTCCCTCCTTTTCCTCCCCATCCCTGGCTACCTCCCTCTTCCCGCTCCACCACACTCACCCACACAGGTAGGGCCTTGGGGTGCGGGTGTGTCACCAGGGTGCAGGGGAGACATTCCCCCCCCTCTGTCCCCTTCTGGCCACCTGTGCCTCAATTTTATCTCACAACTTAGACATCCACATTACTCACACTCTCATAACACACACATATATATATAGGGCCTTGAGGGTGGGCACGTTAACGGCGTCCAGTGGACGGTCTGTATACTCAAACCTACCTCTGGCACCGGTGCCCACCTCTCAATTTTAAATCCATGTAGACATTGAGGGTTCTCGGGAAGGGCCGTGCTGACACCTGCTGCTCTCTGGCAGCAGCAGCACCATGCTCTCCCTTGTTTTAAATGCACTTTAAACAACACGCAGCAACACTACACATGAGCGGGGGGAGGGAGGTATGGGGTCTTCACACACCCCCGTTCTCTGCTAGCCATCGGGGCGGGGGGGCTGGGAGGAGATGTTGGCTGTCCGATTGGCCTCCCTGCTGCTGCGGAGCCTGGGACGGTCTGCTTGCCTCCACCCCGGGGGGAAGGGTAACATCTCTTGGGTCTGGGTTCTGTCTCCCCCTCTGGGGGCGAGGGTACCTGGACCCGGGGTATAGAGCATGTTTGGGGAGTGTGATTGTGTGTACATGTCCAATCCTTACGTTGGGTGAGTGCTGAGTGTTTGTATATGTGTGCATGAGGGTGGGAATGCATGTTTGTGTCTGTGTGTGCCTGTTTGTCTGTGTCTATATGTCAGGTCGGGTCTTAGACTCCACCTCTCTGGGAACTCCCAGGCCCTCCAGGGCCTATCTCACCTCACCACACTCCCTGCCGGTGACTGATGCCCTCAGGGGTCGGTGCATTGGTGGTTCTTGGTGTCTGGGGCTGGGCACTCAGGTATGTACCGGCTCACTCCCGGTGGCTACCTGGCGGGGCCTGGCGCCTGTTGCTCAGTCAGGCCTCCTCCGGGGTGCGGGGGGCCCTCGGGCCTCCGGCCTCTGGGCCTGCGGCTCGGTTCACTCTGACACAGCTGGCTGCCGGCAGAGCCGGTGGGCACGCCGGTGCAGCCCCGTCTAGCTTCTGCTCGGTGGCTACTGGGTGATGCCTCGTCTGGGGATCCTCAGCCCTTCCCATGAGGGTGGCACGGATGCCCTCCGGTGGTCCTCCTTGGGCTCTCGCACTCTGGGGCCTCTGGATGTCTGGGGCCTGGATCTCCTCCATGCCTGCTTCATGCCCTGGGGGGCGGGGCTACGGCTCTCTACATCCTCTTGCAGACCATTACATGTGGAAACCATTTGAATACAAGCGCGCTGATCCACACAGGTGTGCACACGGGTGTTCACTGTTCGTAGACTTAAATTACACCTTTCTTGGCTGCTACTTCAAAGCACATTGTGCGCTGTCTGTCCTGCGTGCTGCACAACAACATTGAATATTTAGTATTTACTGCTGTTTACACTTAGCTAGATTAATGCGATGGTGTTGTGTTTAGTATGTTGCTTTGGGTTTTTTTGCTTGTTTTCTATTCTTCTTCTCTCAAAAGGTGATCCAGATTTTATTTTTTCTCCCCCCCTTTCTCACTGTCCCTCTCCCCTTCTGTTTTTCTTTTCCTTCCTCTTTCTTTCTCCCTTTCCTATCCCTGACTCATGTCTGTCCCGTCTGTAACAATTGAAAATAAAATAAAATAAATAATAAAAACAAAGGTCGATCAAATGGACCAATACGGCAATGCCACGATGATCCATTTGGCAAAATAAATCCATCGGGTATCCTTGTTGGTCTTCAGACAACAATTCTGACGGCTAAAGAACCAAATGGGACAGGCAAAAAAAAAAAAAAGATACCAATGCATCGGAGTGTCAGTGGATACAAGTGTCCTGATGACTCTTGTATGAATATTTTTGAGAGTGATTGCAGCTTGTACTAAAAAGTGCTTTGAGTGCTCAGTTGGAGTAGAAAGGCGCCATATAACTACCAGTCCATTTACCATCTCTTCTGTCAAACTGGGTCATAAACACTGACGGCCGTACACGCTGCTGGTGCTAACACAACAGATTCAGAAAGATCATTAGCAGTTGCTCTTATGTAAAGCAGACGCGATACCTACCTCTGTGTAGTTGCCACGCTTGCTGTAGATTGCAGACAGGAGGCGGTAACATTCTATGCAGTTGCCTTTTCTGGATATGACATCGAGCATCATCTTCTCTGCCTCTTTGGTACGACCAGCCATTGCTAAAACCTGAGCCTGAAACATACATAGAGAGTTTTTGTGTGAAACAAGTTATGGTTAGCACGTGGTCTCCTTTCCAACTAACGCACAAGAAACTAAATGCTATTCTTAGTAAGTCTGAGTATGTATGCCTACTCACGAGAGCCAGCCAGATGTCGGTGCTCTCCGGTTGCAGGGCCACAGCTTCTCTGTACACCTGCAAAGCCTCCTCGTAGCGACCTGTGTTGTAGTATAATGCTCCAAGTGGTGTCAGAATGTCCACCTTCCTTGTCACCTGCAGTGCCCTTCATACAAAGGTCAAAGGTCATGGTTTTCAATGGAGGGGATTAGAGACTCAATGGTAGACAGACTGGCATCTGAAAACAACTGTATTAAACCTCATTTACCCATTCACACATAATTCAAGAAAGCACTTTATTCTATGCATTTTAACCTTTTTTACTAATGGTTGGATGGATATCAGGGTTTCTGTGCAGGGGACTCGGACCTGTACATGACCCACTATATATACAAACTTGTTGTAAACCCTGGAGTACTTCATCTGAATGTCACAACTTTAAAGGGTCCCAGAAAGACGCCAGCTTTTTGATCCCCATAAGAAGATTATTCTCTTAACCCATCCTAAATATTAGGACCAGTGGGAACCTCCAGTGTTTAATTCCAGTTATAGGTCTATGCCTCGGTTAAGGACTCAAAGTTCCTCAAAGAAATCCTTGCATGAAGCAAAATTCAATTCAATTTCAATTTTATTCAAACAATGACAAAACACAACAACAGCAGGTGCCTCAAAGCAAAGTGATAACAACTGAGCAATCGTGCTTAAAAGTGTTTCAGTAATTTGATTGCCAATATCAATTTAATTTCTGGGTTCAGACTAGGACTGGGCGATATATCGAGTTTTTAAATATATCGATATGAGATGTGAGATGTGACAATATCGTTTATATCGATATAGTCTATGTTACGTTATAATTATACTTGTGGAGCTGCAAGTTTGCCTCTCTTTCGTCCATTTTTATTTTTAGCACCTGGCGACTCTTTTTGGCTTCTCATCCGTAAATACTCTGCATCTTTCACGTGATTCAGTTTATTTTAAAGAGTCTCAACAGGATCTTCAGCTTTATTGTGAAAGGTTAATATGCAAAACAAACAAGCAGACGGCGGAGCCATGCCATTGTTTTACTGTCGTTGTTGCTAACGGCAACACATAAAAACAGGCGCTTGTCCGTCCGTAGTGTGGTTATATTACATATAAGAGAAAGAGAACTTTAACAAATTAATAAAGCCACTACAGTGACCATCAAAACGATAAAAAAATATTCCCGTAAACAGTTTATTTTGCGACACCACGAAACAAACGACAGCGTAAAATGAAACGATAGACGTTTTTATATCGTCATCCGATATATATATCGTTATATCGAACTGCCCTATGCTCAGCGTCTGTTAGTTTACATTTTGACTGCACAATTGTGAGCTTTTTGTTATGGACAAAAACAACATTGTTTTATTTTATTTATGGAGCATTATTATTTAATAAATGCTGATAATTTATTTCTGAGTAATTTTTTCTTGTACATCTGCGCTGTATGTTAATAAAAGTGCCTGTGTGAGATCTGGGACACAGCTTTGGCGAAGAACTCTCTTTTTGTTCTTACTTTATGGCTTTAAAAAAATATCGAGATATATATCATATATCACCATCCAGCTAAAGAATATCGAGATATGAATTTTGGGCCATATTGCCCAGTCCTAGTTCAGACCACAAGAACAACCCGCAGAAAGAGGAGTCTCTCTCTGTCTGTGCTTCACTCCATGCTATGTCTCTCTCTGCTGTCTGGTATTCCAGCACGCAGTGTAACTAAACTGATTTCTTTTGACACATATCTTTTCCCAGAACAAGTGTATGAACAGAGAGACGCATAAAAAGGCTCAGCAGGATCGCCCTGAAGTGCACTCACACATAGACTTTAACTATGTTGTCGTTTCTTCCTTTGAAAGAGAACAAAGGCATTAAACCTGTCGCTCCAAGTGTCCCACTTTTGAAGAAATTTCTTCCTGCTTCGTCATTCGAGCTGGAGTTTATCATCTGTCCCATCCATTTTCCACAGACACTGACTGATGCCGTGCACAAGAAAAAAACCCCTCTAACCTGTTACTCGAACTGCTGTTTGGGAGGGGGAGGCCAGCAGCAGGAAAATGACTGGGAGGGTGATGTAAATCCATAGTTTATGCAATCGTTTTCACACCTTACCTCATGTGATTAGGTAGAGGACCAATAGGGCGTCCAGGCCCCTCTTAGGGACACACACCCATAGGGCTTAAAATCTGGAACTGTTCACCAGTTGCTCTCAGAGCTGAAGAAGCTCCTTGAAATGAAACTTAAAGTAGTCCAGACGCTTTTCTTTCTAAGCTCCTGGATGACTGAGAACCTTCACAGACATATTCTCTACAGAAAGGGGAATTTCACTGGTCTGTCCCAGTTAAGGTGAAAGTGGGCTGTATGTGGCCCGCGAAATGAGTTTGATGGCCCAGTCTACACAATGAGCCAAGATGTCATCTAGGAAACATCTAGAACACCCAAAAGTTTGTGCTTGGATTCTATTTGGTGATTTCAGTGTCCCTGGTAACTTTTCTGGTTTGAGTTTCTAGTATTCAGTGTGAGAGTTTTTCTCAGCAAATAAAACTTCTGCTTTGAGTTTACCTTTACACGTACAAGTCCTGCATTTGGGCCTGCCACAGCACAAACCTCAACAGATACTGATCCAAAAACAGCTGCCCTCACAGGTGATATGTTACATAGCAAAGGGGGACTGGATATCGGCATGAAACAACACTCAACAACTTCAGGAAAAGCATTTTGGAAAAAGAAACGTGCTTCGATGACTCTTCATCATTCATTTGTATGACCTGGAATTTATAGATACAGAGCAATATTGGTGGAGGCAGCTACAGTTGTAGCCACAGCTGCCCTGGGGCAGACTGACAGAAGGCTGCCATATCGCGCCATCGGCCCCTCTGGCCATCACCAGTAGGCGGTAGGTGAAGTGTCTTGCCCAAGGACACAACGACCAGGACAGAGAGAGCAGGGGATTGGTTACAAGTATTCTAGCACGATGTGTAAGTAAACTGATTTCTTTTGACACATTTCTTTTCCCAGAACAAGATTAGAGAAATGTATAAATGTCACGGTCCTGGGTCGGTGACAGTGTTTTGAATTTCGTACTATTAGTGATCTTCGATTTTCATCGTGGCTTATGACTGCTAGTGTTTTGGTTTCTGTTTTGTATTTCTAGATGATCTCTAGTTCTTAGGTTTTGGTTCCTGTGCCCCTCATGTTTAGTGTAGGTTTAGTTCTGTCATGTTTATTTTCTTGTTCCCCAGTCAGTCGTGTTTCATCTTGCAGTTTGTTACTCCTGTCCCTGTGCTCCGTGTTCCCTTTGTTCAGGGTCTAGTCCGGATTGGATTTTTGCTTCTATTATCCTTTTTACTACAGTGCAATAAAGATGCCTCTTTTAGTTTATCATTCTGTCTCCGGGGCCTGCGTTTGGGTCCTACATCGTGCCTGCCACAGCACACCATGACAATAAAAAGGCTCGACAGGATCGCCCTGACGAGCACTGGCAAAGACTTTTGCTCCTTTTCACGAGAAGAAATGTGTTAAACTCGCCACTCTGAGTGTCTAATCATATGAGAGAGTTTTTCTGACAGGAGCTGAACAACAGAGTTTTGTAAGGCTCTGTCGAGTGTATTCCTGTCGTGCACTGAGGATTCTATTATTTTTGGATCCTGTCAATTCTGAATGTTCTGAACATGTATGTGAAACTCATTTTTAGCCACACGGCAGCACAGATAGGTACTTTTGCTGACAGATACTTTTGTTCTTCTTAGAAAAACTATTTTGCTCACCTTTTGTACCAAGACTCAGCTTCTTTATTCTCATTGGACGATCGGAGCAGACGGCCCAGGTTTACCATGGCTACGTAATGTGCCGGTTTGAGTCGCACAGCTTGCTGGTAGTGAGCAGCTGCCCGCTGTCCTTCTCCTGGGGGAAACGAAAGTGTAAGAATGAATGAAAAGAGGGAGGAAAGGAAAGAAGTGTTATGGGGAGGAGTGAATTAAAGAGCACGCTGGTGTGTCACTTCCTATCAGTGAAGAACATTGGCATTGTATTAATTTGCAACCCCATCAGCAGCCGCAAACTACCGTAAACAATTTCAGTTGCTGCAATGACATTTCTGCAAAATGGACTTTGATGTAGGGTGTCTTTTGAATTTAACCCTCTGTAGGTTGATAATTTTTTTATTTCCATCGAACAATCTCCAAAAGTTGATTCTGTTCATCTGGTCGTAGCGTTTTCAGTGGTACAGTACATTTGCATAATGACTGAAACTAGCACCTCCAAGCTCATTGTTCCTTTAGTGGGCTGGTTTCAGTCATTGTGCTGTACTGTTTATAAGATTGGGGAAAACTTCAGTCAGCTGAGACTGAAGAAGCCACTTGGATGAGTGATGAAACATTTCTCCCACTGAAAATGTCCAGATCAACAGAATCAACCTTTGGAGATTTACTTACCTGATTGAGAATGCATTGAGACGTCCATCAAACAATGTTTTTTGAGCAGTCTATAAGCATATACTTTGTGAAAAAGGGCAAAACAGTCAAAATATTGACCAGTACAAGTAGCTCTCTGTCCATGTTTTTCTTTCTCAGTCCCTCTTTTATTTCCATTCTGTTCTCTTTCTGTTAATACATATGCAAAATATGCGGTATAATATATGGTAATGCTCAGCCATTATGTTACCACATTGTCCCTAGCATTTGACAGACTCGGGTCTGTTTTTTAGCACAAACTTTTATTTTGGAGAGATAATCTCATACAATTCTTCCACTGAGTGGACCCGAGTGTCAAGGGGCTCGGTCCGTGACCCAGCATTTTTGAGTTTTTTTGTATTTTTATTGCTTATTATATATTGATATAATGTTAAGTTCTAATATCATAATTAGTTTGTCTTCATTGGGTTTTTGCCTAGTTTATGTTTCTTCTGTGTCTCCTTATTTACTAGTCTTCCTGTCCTCTGAGTGGTTTGTTTTACTTTAAGTTACAGTGGCTTGGAAAAGTATTCGGCCCCCTTGAACTTTTCCACATTTTGTCACATTACAGCCACAAACATGAATCAATTTTATTGGAATTCCAGGTGAAAGACCAACACAAAGTGGTGCACACGTGAGAAGTGGAACGAAAATCAGACATGATTCCAAACATTTTTTACAAATAAATAACTGCAAAGTGGGGTGTGTGTAATTATTCAGCCCCCTGAGTCGTAGAACCACCTTTTGCTGCAGTTACAGCTGCCAGTCTTTTAGGGTCTGTCTCTACCAGCTTTGCACATCTACAGACTGAAATCCTTGCCCATTCTTCTTTGCAAAACAGCTCCAGCTCAGTCAGATTAGTCGTTACCCTTGTATCTAAGTCCTCTGCGTCCCTCTGTTAAGTGTCAGGTCGTCTGCTCGCCTCATGTCTATGGATTTTTCATGTTTTGTCAAGTCTGCGTTTTTCATGCTTCTGTTCAGGTTCATGTCACAGTTTTCTTGTCTTGTTCTAGCTGTTCCCAGTTTAGGTTTATTATTCTTTGCCTCAGTTCGCCTTTGCCTTTGTTTTTGTTATCACCCTAAATAAACGGTTTGCCTTATGTTACACTTCATTTTTTGAGGTATGAACCCGCTTTTGGGTCCACACCTCAAACACCCCCAGGTGCTCCGCCGTGACATAGAGGTGCTTTATATATGTATTTTTCGTTTTTCTTCCACCAGTTTAATATTTGATTACCAAAGGGCCAAATACTTACATTCATTTTTTGAAATTGTTGCTAAATGTGAATTTCTCTGGGGTGTTAATCAGAAGCCCACTCAAATTTTGATACAGTATAGATTATTATATTAAGGCTCAGTTCTCTGGCTGTGGGTTCATTTTTAAAATTCTGAAAGGAAGAAAAATGAAGTCCTTTAAAACAGGCTTATATATGGTCAGTGTTTGAATCTTTTAGTTAAAGTAAGCCTGCGTTTGGAAAACTGGAAGGTTCAACTCACCCGTATCCACCAGAAACACGCCGTAGTTGTTATGCAGGTCGGAGCTGTCGGGACAGTTCTCTATACCTTTTAAATAAACTTCATTGGCTTCAGAAAAGCGTTTCTGTGGGAGAACAAAGAACAATCAGAAAGGATTAAAAAGAGTTACAACAGCCTTTCAGGCACAGTAATAGAATGTGATACATTACAATGTATGTACATTTTTGTTTGTGGTTTGAGTTACCTGTTCAGCATAGAGTGATGCCAAACTGGAGTAAGCATCAGCAAAATGTGGACCAAAGCGAATCGAGTCCTTGAGCAGAGCCTCAGCTTCTTTCTCCTTCCCCTGAGATCTGTAGACATCACTCAGCATTAGCATCATTATCATCATCATCAATTCCATTAACAGCATTTTTATCATTATATCCTCATTATCATAATAACAGCAATACTCTGTTATCGTCATTATATAGTGTTTTTCAACTCTGAGTGCTCAAAGTATTTTGTTTCTACAAGGAGGAGATAGCTCAGTAGGTAGAGTGTTTGCCCCATGAACCCACAGGGGTTCAAATGCACCGAATACTGCTCCCCCGGCGCTGTGTTGGCGGCTTCTTGAGGAGAGCCTTAATTTCAGGATTTATCCATGGCTGGAGGTCATCCTCCAAAGGGCTGCAAAGGTTGTCCCACACAGTAGAACGGAAACAGTCCCTCATAGCCTCTTCAGTCTCTGCCGACTATTTCCTAACTGTGCCTTTCACAACTGGTTCTCTGTGTACTAGAGGTTTATACACAGGCTGGAGATGAACCAGGTTGTGATCTGAGCCCCCCAGGGGAGCAAGAGGTGATGAGCTGTATACCTCCTTGGTGTTGGCATACAATAAGTCCAATGTTTTATTGTCTCTGGTGTGGCAGGTAACATACTGGGTGAAGGTGGGGAGAGTGGAGGACAGGGAGATGTGATTAAAGTCCCCAGAGATCAGGAAAAGGGCCTGAGGGTGCTGTGTTTGGAGTCTGCTGGTTACAGTGTGCAGGACCTCGCAGGCTGCTGCAGCGCTAGCAGAGGGCGGGACATACACAGCTATCACAATGACATGTGTAAACCTTCATGGTTTACACACAGATAGTACGGTCTCATGCTAACCGCTAGCAGCTCAATGTCCTTACAGCATAGCGTCTCTTTGATAGATAGATAGATAGATAGATGCCCAGAGTTACACCATCTATCGTTCACAAACACAGCCAGACCCCCTCCTCTCTTCTTACCACTCTCCGTTGTTCTGTCGGCCCGGATCAGATGAAAACCATCCATGTTTACGTGTGAGTCCGGAGTTAGCGCAGTTAGCCACGACTCTGTGAAGCTGGATTTAAAAACAACCACTGATGTAGACTGCCTGATGTGAAGAGGAAGATCGTTCCAAAGCTTCGGGCCACCATAGAGAATGCTTGGTCTCCTCTAAGTTTCAGCCATGATTTAGGGACTGAAAGCAACACCTGCTCATGAACAAGGGGGGGCACAGGGCAAATATACCCTGCCAGACCAATTAAGGATTTAAAACCACTAAGAGGATTTTAAATTAGATTCTAAATTCAGTTCAAAGCCAGTGTAAAGAGGCTAGAACCAGAGTAATGTGCTCAAATTTTCTTTTACCCGTTGTGTCACAGATCACACCCAGTGGCAGGAGACACAATGAAAACAGCAATGGCCCAAGAATAGATCCCTGCGGTACGCCCCATAGCAGAGGGGCCACAGAGGATGAAGCCGAACCCAACTTAACAGAAAAGCTCCTGTTAGAGAGATATGATTTTATTCACCAAAGTGCCAAGATGGAAAATCCTACACAATGCTGTACTCGAGACCAGTGTTGGTCAAGTTACTTGTTAACTAATTACTGATTACTTCCCCAAAAAAGTAATCCCGTTACTTTACTGATTACTTATTTTCAAAAGTAATTAACTACTTAGTTACTTAGTTACTTTTTAAAAACACGATTTACAACCTGAAGAGGTGATAAAGCGATAGATCTTTCAGCCCAATTCTATTTTTTCTGCATAATCCATCATACAAAATGTAATCAAATGGAAAAGTCTCTTTTTTAAAATCTTGTTTTATCAGTTTTAATCTTTTAACACGATTTACAACCTGAAGAGGTGATAAAGCGATAGATCTTTCAGCCCAATTCTATTTTTTCTGCATAATCCATCATACAAAATGTAATCAAATGGAAAAGTCTCTTTTTTTAAATCTTGTTTTATCAGTTTTAATCTTTTAACTTTATGCATCAAGCAAAAATTTAATTATATGCACCATTCTCTGACTGGAAGAAATTTGTTTAACATTTAAACCTATTTTCTGCACATTCCAGCACATAAAATAATTTTTTTTGTGTTTACACTCACTCTTTCAAATAGATGCAAGTAAAACGCAGCAGAAAATAAATAAAGTCAAAGACTCAGCGGTCCTGTTGCTCTATTTTAACCTGTAAAGCAGGACTGGGGGTAGGCGGAGGTTTACCCTGGTGCAGGTGTGCCGCGGTCAGTGGAAGAATCCGCGAGTTTCTCTGTGAATTTCCCATTACGTCGTTGCGCACTCTGTGCTTGCTTGGAAGTTTAGGGGTTTTTTTGGCTGTAAAAAGTTTTCTTCCCACGCACAGCGGACGCTAATGTTTTTGTCACTTTTTATGGAATCAAACTCAAAGTAAGGTCAGTACTTCCACGCTTTCAACGCTGCACGCTCATACTCTCTCCCACAATTGATATATGATCCATTGTTGATATGCACACAGCTGTTGTCACAAACAGCGCACTCGCTTACGTCACTGTCATGAGACATTCTTGCAAAAAAAAAAAAAATCATGGTTTTAGTAACGCAGTAACGCAGCGTTCCTACGGGAAAGTAACGGTAATCTAATTAAAAGTAATCAGATTACAGTAACGCGTTACTGCCCATCTCTGGTCGAGACATCAGCAGGTCATGATGCACAGTGTTGAATGCAGCAGTCATATCCAATAAAACAAGCACTACATGCTTACGACAGTCCATCGCTAACAGAATCTCATTCAGGTCTTATCTTGGTGCTAACCAACTCTTCATACAGTGGATCCAAAATCTACTCAAAGCGTTTCACTTGTTCCACATTTTGTCATGTTGCAGCCTTATTCTGAAATTAAATTCTTGTAAATTTATTAAGAATAAAAAACTAAAAAAATACCACATACAGCCTTTGCCATGAAACTCAAGACTGAGTTCAGTTTTAAAACTAAACTCAACTGAACTCAACTTTTCAGAGCTGAGGGAAAACAGAAGCTTTAAGCAGGAATTGAATGTTGCTGATGGAACAATAAGGCATAGTAAATAAATTCAAAAAAGTTCCCAAAAGTTCAACGTTCAAACCAAAATTAGAAAGTAGTGATGAGTGGTGGTCACGTTTCAACCTTGTTGTTTGTGTATCTCTTACTTAAAGAGGTTTCCCAGGTTAAACAGAGCTCGGTTGTGCTGAGGGTTGGTTTCCAGTGCTTTCCTGTAGTACATCTCTGCCTCCTCTGGGCTGCGAGTCAAAGTGCCAAGATTATTCATGGCGCTGGCATGACGGGGGTATAACCTGAGAGCAGAGGAGGATGCTATTGATCAAGAACATTTTGTATAATCAGCATTGGAGAATGCTGGAAAGCACACTCCAATTAACTGATAATAGTCTTATGTGTCAACAACACTTGCCCTACCTGAAACTTTGCGCATATGTGAATCTTATGACACGCTCTGAAGCCATGTTTCATCCCCTCATGAAGCTTTTTATGAGGAGGCAAATTTTTAACACGTCAGTGGTGGCTTCAGAGCAAGTTAAACACGTATATATCTCTGACTGCCATCTACATACTCGTTCAAGTAAAGGACGCAACTTTCATACAAATGAAGTTATTGATATGTCAATGTTACTCACCAGATTATAAGGCACACTGTCAATTTTTGAGAAAATTAAAGGATTTTAAGTGCACCGTATAGTGCGGAAAATACAGTAAGTAAAATTGAACTGAATTTACTAAGAATTACATTATTGGGAGCCCCCAGCAGCCTAAGCCTAAAGCAGCATATAGTTAGGACCAGCCCTAACTACATGCTTTGTCAAAAAGAAAAGTTTTAAGTTTGATGGTGAAAATACAGGGAGTGCAGAATTATTAGGCAAATGAGTATTTTGTCCACATCATCCTCTTCATGCATGTTGTCTTACTCCAAGCTGTATAGGCTCGAAAGCCTACTACCAATTAAGCATATTAGGTGATGTGCATATCTGTAATGAGAAGGGGTGTGGTCTAATGACATCAACACCCTATATCAGGTGTGCATAATTATTAGGCAACGTCCTTTCCTTTGGCAAAATGGGTCAAAAGAAGGACTTGACCGGCTCAGAAAAGTCAAAAATAGTGAGATATCTTGCAGAGGGATGCAGCAGTCTCAAAATTGCAAAGCTTCTGAAGCGTGATCATCGAACAATCAAGCGTTTCATTCAAAATAGTCAACAGGGTCGCAAGAAGCGTGTGGAAAAACCAAGGCGCAAAATAACTGCCCATGAACTGAGAAAAGTCAAGCGTGCAGCTGCCAAGATGCCACTTGCCACCAGTTTGGCCATATTTCAGAGCTGCAACATCACTGGAGTGCCCAAAAGCACAAGGTGTGCAATACTCAGAGACATGGCCAAGGTAAGAAAGGCTGAAAGACGACCACCACTGAACAAGACACACAAGCTGAAACGTCAAGACTGGGCCAAGAAATATCTCAAGACTGGTTTTTCTAAGGTTTTATGGACTGATGAAATGAGAGTGAGTCTTGATGGGCCAGATGGATGGGCCCGTGGCTGGATTGGTAAAGGGCAGAGAGCTCCAGTCCCACTCAGACGCCAGCAAGGTGGAGGTGGAGTACTGGTTTGGGCTGGTATCATCAAAGATGAGCTTGTGGGGCCTTTTCGGGTTGAGGATGGAGTCAAGCTCAACTCCCAGTCCTACTGCCAGTTTCTGGAAGACACCTTCTTCAAGCAGTGGTACAGGAAGAAGTCTGCATCCTTCAAGAAAAACATGATTTTCATGCAGGACAATGCTCCATCACACGCGTCCAAGTACTCCACAGCGTGGCTGCAAGAAAGGGTATAAAAGAAGAAAAACTAATGACATGGCCTCCTTGTTCACCTGATCTGAACCCCATTGAGAACCTGTGGTCCATCATCAAATGTGAGATTTACAAGGAGGGAAAACAGTACACCTCTCTGAACAGTGTCTGGGAGGCTGTGGTTGCTGCTGCACGCAATGTTGATGGTGAACAGATCAAAACACTGACAGAATCCATGGATGGCAGGCTTTTGAGTGTCCTTGCAAAGAAAGGTGGCTATATTGGTCGCTGATTTGTTTTTGTTTTGTTTTTGAATGTCAGAAATGTATATTTGTGAATGTGGAGATGTTATATTGGTTTCACTGGTAAAAATAAATAATTGAAATGGGTATATATTTGTTTTTTGTTAAGTTGCCTAATAATTATGCACAGTAATAGTCACCTGCACACACAGATATCCCCCTAAAATAGCTAAAACTAAAAACAAACTGCAAACTACTTCCAAAAACATTCAGCTTTGATATTAATGAGTTTTTTTGGGTTCATTGAGAACATGGTTGTTGTTCAATAATAACATTATTCCTCAAAAATACAACTTGCCTAATAATTCTGCACTCTCTGTAGAGACTGTGTCTGGCTCCCAAATCATGGACTGGGAGCTGGATCCATAGGAGAGGGACCTGACAGCTGAAGGCTCTGCCTCCCATTGTACTTTTAAATACCCTATAACCCACAAGTAAACAACCCAGCTAAGAGCAACGCGGTCTGTTGGGGTGTCACAGTACGATGAGGTCTTTAAGATAAGATGGTGCCCGATTATTCAGAATCAGAATACTTTATTGACAAAGTATTTGCTTCATATCTTTACATGTATACATTTCATAAATGTATACATGTAAAGTCATTTATTTATACATAAAATGTTGAGGCTAAATCAGATGTGTTTTGACCATGGACGACACAAAATATGGGGGAAGCTTCTTGGTTTAGAAAGTGAAGCCAGCAGAGTGGAAAGCTGTCCACATTAGTATCACTTTATCCAGCATGGGTTGTGTGTTTTTTACTGTACTTATGTATTCCTCTAATGTCCATTGCTCGCTTCCATAGAAGCAAAAGTATGTTTTGTGCAAAAAAAACAACAAAAAAAAACCTGAGGGCAGTGGTGTAGTGGTGAATTGCCTCCTGGTGCCGACCGGCGTCTTTCAGGAAGTTGGCATAGTTGTAGTGGACTTTGGCATTGTGAGGCAGCGTCTGGATACCAGAACTACAATAAGGAAAAAGAGCATGTGGGAAAAAAACACTTTTTGAGGAAAGTTCTCTGCAAACTGAGCAAATGTGCAAATTTGGTTTGATGAGTGTGACAGTACTAGTCTGTGGTAACTGAGCAGTGGCTAAATTCTAGGAGCTCACTGGTCCTATAATTTAATAAACGTCATAAATAAATAACTCTGAGATACTGATATCTTTGGCATATGCATTGTGACTGGATACAACATTAGAGCCACCTGCCTAGTCCTGTGTATGTAACCTTCATTCCTGGTGCAGGACACCAGGCTGATGTGTCCTTGATCCAACACAGTTGATTCAAACGGAAAAATGACCTCAACATGGCTGTATCCCAATTCAGGGTCTGCAGCCTTAAAGGCCGCATTTCACGTCACAGCGACGCGACGAAGGCTGTCCCAATTCAAAGGCTGCACAAAATGCAGCCCTCAAATGCGTCCTTCGTTTCCCCGGATTTGAAGGATGGGTCCGTGTATCCTCCATGGCCCAACATATCCCAGACTTCATAGCGCGGCGGTGGGTGTGGATAATTTTGCCGGAAAAAAACGGCGGACGGCTGAAGCGGGGCGGAAGAAGAGTAAACTTTCAAAAGTAAGTACTGAATATGATGTCACTTATTTATGTGCGAATGTTTAATAATGAAGAACATTAAACATGACTGTTGGCCACATGTCGGCAAAGTTATGTGACGTTAGAGATGTTTGTACTAACTTGGTTTTAAAGCCTTTACTCAGTCATATATCCACAAACACAACAAGCTGAAAGTCGGTGATGCTGCTCGGTTTGCAGTCCTGAATATCACGGCACAAGCAGGATTCACTGCACTGTTAATGTTAGCTATGTTATATTGCTGCCTCTGTTCGGTGGTGTCGAGCCAAACGGACTTTAACGTGTGTTTGAAAGAGCTGACGGTTCACTCGTTAAGCTGAAAGAAAGATGCTTTAATCACAGCAGTCACACATGTGTCCACTGCACCATCTGGGACTCTTCTTGTTTACACTCGTAATAACACAAACACTAAATCCTGCTTCTCTGTGCTGTTGTGTAGCAGTGTGTACACCTGAGACTGTCACCTGTCTGTCTGTCCTGCACTCTCTCTCTGTTTCTTTCTCTCTGATTGTGGAATAAAAGTATGAACATGTGTTTATAAGTCACACTTGTGTTTGAATCCTGCAGCTTATCACACATTTGATTTCCATGTGTGACGACTGCAAGTGTCCAGAGTGAGGACAGACTGAGGGACCCACTGCTGTACATCATCTGTGAGGCTTTGCAGCCCTGATGATCCACCAGGACAAACTCAGCAGTGTGTGAGGAAGAGGAGGAGGAAGAGCCAGCAGCAGCTGACAGATGGAGAGAATAGACAGACTGTTCCCTGTTTGTGAAGGACTGCTAGGAAAGTTTAACATAACTAACTGTCTGTGCTGAATCAGTCTTATTAGGTAATGTTCAAATAATGTGATCATCCCAGTGTTTTCAGTGTGGGAGAAAGTACTCAGGGCCTTCAAGTTACACACTATGAAAGGCAGCAACAAGTTTATATGTAAGCACTGAGCCAAATTTAGTAATGCCAACATATCTTTGAGTGAAGATTTAAGGTGATAGGAAATTTAAATAACTTGAATATTTGCTGCAGCTCAGTATTTGACACAGAGTTCAAGTTCACTGCTGTAATAAATCATAATGATTAATATAATAACTTTAATATTGGCCATATTATATTTACATTACCACAGTGAGATAACTTTAATCTCATGAACAACATGAGCTAATTGTTATTTACTAGCTAATCTTAAATGACTGTTCAGTACAGAAATGAAGCCCAACAATCATGTTTTACAGTCCTGTGGTCTCAGCCTCAACTAATCACACAAAGCTCATGTAGAAGCAAACAAACAAATGAACAAATATTTTCTCCTTCATTTCTGTCAAACAAAGCTGTTTGAAACGTTTCCAGCTGTTAGTGTCATAGTTGCTAGGCAACCTGAGCAGTGCGGGGAAGGTTAGACCGTCCCATTTCACAAGCCTCGCACTTCCGACCTCAGCAGTCTTTGAGTGCGCGGCCCTTGTGGACCGTTAAGGCTGCAGACCCTGAATTGAGATACAGCCATGTCTTGAAGTTCTCCAGAGGCCTGGTAACGAACTAATCATGTGATTCACGTGTGGTGACCCAGGGTGATGTCCCCCCGACCCCTGCTCTAAAACATAAAGCAGATATTCAGCTTTTCACTCAAAATGTTAAACACAAACTAGTAATGGTTAGAATTTTCAACTACAACTACAGTGGGGCAAAAAAGTATTTAGTCAGCCACCGATTGTGCAAGTTCCCCCACCTAAAATGATGACAGAGGTCAGTAATTTGCACCAGAGGTACACTTCAACTGTGAGAGACAGAATGTGAAAAAAAAAAATCCATGAATCCACATGGTAGGATTTGTAAAGAATTTATTCGTAAATCAGGGTGGAAAATAAGTATTTGGTCAATAACAAAAATACAACTCAATACTTTGTAACATAACCTTTGTTGGCAATAACAGAGGTCAAACGTTTACTATAGGTCTTTACCAGGTTTGCACACACAGTAGCTGGTATTTTGGCCCATTCCTCCATGCAGATCTTCTCGAGAGCAGTGATGTTTTGGGGCTGTCGCCGAGCAACACGGACTTTCAACTCCCGCCACAGATTTTCTATGGGGTTGAAGTCTGGAGACTGGCTAGGCCACTCCAGGACTTTCAAATGCTTCTTACGGAGCCACTCCTTTGTTGCCCGGGCGGTGTGTTTTGGATCATTGTCATGTTGGAAGACCCAGCCTCGTTTCATCTTCAAAGTTCTCACTGATGGAAGGAGGTTTTGGCTCAAAATCTCACGATACATGGCCCCATTCATTCTGTCCTTAACACGGATCAGTCGTCCTGTCCCCTTGGCAGAAAAACAGCCCCATAGCATGATGTTTCCACCCCCATGCTTCACAGTAGGTATGGTGTTCTTGGGATGCAACTCAGTATTCTTCTTCCTCCAAACACGACGAGTTGAGTCTACACCAAAAAGTTCTACTTTGGTTTCATCTGACCACATTACATTCTCCCAATCCTCTGCTGTATCATACATGTGCTCTCTGGCAAACTTAAGATAAGATAAGATAAAACTTTATTAATCCCTCGGGTGGGTTCCTCTGGGAAATTCGATTTCCAAAAAAGCACAGCACCGACAGAAGTTACAGTTACAGAATGTTATATATATATATATATATATATATATATATATATATATACACACACACACACATACACACACATATATAAATACAGAGACAAATATAAATAAAATATACAAAGGGGATCAATAGAATAAATAGGAATAAAAAATAAAAATACAAGTGATGTCACGGACCCGGTGCCGGGGACTCGGGGTTCGTGAACAGTGTGGACCTTTATTGTTATTAGTGTATTGGATGTATGTTTGCTGCACTGTGCTCTTGTGTTCCATGCTGGTGTGTGTGTGTGTGTGTGTGTGTGTGAGGCTGGAGGATGAAGGACAGCCACCTGCAGGCCTGATGGGTGTGGCCCTGCCAGCTGCTGGTCACGCCTAGCTTACCACACACCTGCTTCTGATCAGGATCGTCGGGGGAGCTACTTAACAGAGCGATGGAGCTTCCTCCGGCGCAGGATCGTTGAGTTAGACTCCATGAGGACAGCGGAACACAGGACTGCAAGACACACGGGGTGTGTGAAGGCACAGGGGCAGAGAGCACGGGATACCAGCACTTGGGAGAAGACACGTCACGGGAGTCGAGGGAGCACTTTTGGAGATTTAATGTGTGGTGTACAATTACCTCACTGTAAATAAACCCACTGTTCATTCCATTAAGTCTGCGTTTTGGGTCCCTTCTCCTACATCCCCCACGGTCTGCCCTCCAGACCGTGACAAGTGAATTGCACATTTCAAGTATTGAGTCTATTGCACTGTTGACTATTTACAAAAGTATTGCACAAGGTATTGTACAGTGAGGTGAAGAGGCAATACAGCTTAGTTGTTCCCCCCTCCTTTGTCCTCCTGTCTCCCCTCCCTCTCCCCTCCAGAGAGGAGTTAAACAGTTTGATGGCGTGTGGGACAAAGGAGTTTTTAAGTCTGTTAGTTCTTGTCTTGGGGAGAAGCAACCTGTCACTGAACAGACTCTTCTGGTTGTTTATGGCCGTGTGCAGAGGATGCCCAGCATTGTTCATAATGTCCATCAGTTTCTTTAATGTCCTTTTCTCTGCCACTGTCACCAGAGTGTCCAGCTTCATGCCGACCACAGAGCTAGCCTTCCTGATTAGTTTCTCCAGCCTGGATGAGTCCTTCTTTGCTGTGCTGCTCCCCCAGCACACCACAGCATAGAAAAGTACTCCAGCAACCACCGACTGGTAAAACATCCTCAGGAGCTTCCTGCAGATGTTAAAAGACCCCTATCCCCAAGCCATCCGTGCCCTAAACACACACACCCGCCCTCTCACATCATCTATAATTGACTGAGACAGGACTCTTCCAGACACTAAACCAAGGCACAATGTACATTCCAATTCCTTTAATTTTAAATATGTTTATATTGTCTATCCTGTAAAATAGTCAGATATCTATTCATACTAATGTACAGAATTCACCTGCTTGCTGCTACTACTGTACATTCACCCAGTGTATATACTAATACAATTTTTGCACATGTCGAGGAGCGTGTCAGGCTACATTTCACTGTGTGTTATACTTGTATAACTATGCATGTGACAAATAATAAAGAACCTTGAACCTTGAACCTTGAAGACCTCAGCCTCCTGAGGAAGTACAGTCGGCTTTGGGCTTTTTTATACAGGTGCTCTGTGTTGCATGACCAGTCCAGTTTATTGTCCACCCACAGCCCGAGGTACTTGTACGTGTTGACCACCTCCACCTCCTCCCCCTCTATCTGAACCGGCAGTGGACCTTCTCTGGACCTCCCGAAGTCCACAACCAGTTCCTTAGTCTTTGAGGTGTTGAGTTGCAGGTGGTTTGTGTGACTCCATGCGACAAAGTTCCTCACCAGACTTCTGTACTCCTCTTCCTGATCATCCCAGATACACCCCATGATGGCCGTGTCATCTGCAAACTTCTGAATATGGCATAATTCAGAGTTGTAGCAGAAGTCAGAGGTGTACAGGGTGAAGAGAAGAGGGGACAGCACAGTTCCCTGTGGTGCTCCTGTGCTGCTGACCACAGTGTCAGACGTGATGTCCTTCAGCCTGACGTACTGTGGTCTGTCGGTGAGGTAGTCGGAGATCCAAGCCACCAGGCAGGGGTCCACCTCCATCCTGTTCAGTTTTTCCTGAAGCATACAGGGCCGGATGGTATTAAAGGCACTGGAAAAGTCAAGAAACAGGATCCTGACCGTGCCTTTTCCCCCATCCAGGTGTGAGTGGGCTCTGTGTAGGAGGTACAGGATGGCATCCTCCACTCCGACACCCGCCTTGTATGCAAACTGTAGTGGGTCCTGGGCATGTTGTACCTGTGGTCGGAGGAGGTTGAGGAAGAGCCGCTCTAGAGTCTTCATAAGATGTGACGTCAGTGCCACCGGTCGGAAGTCATTCAGCTCATTGGGCCGGTTCCTTTTGGGGACCGGGACGATGCAGGATGTCGGATTCAGACAGGCCCGTCTGAATCCGACATCCTGCATCGGACATGCACTGGCTTCAGCAGCGGAACACGTCTGGCACTGCGGGATTTGATTCCCTGCCGTTGTAGTGTGTTACTGATGGTGACCTTTGTTACTTTGGTCGCAGCTATCTGCAGGTCATTCACCAGGTCCCCCCGTGTGGTTCTGGGATCTTTGCTCACCGTTCTCATGATCATTTTGACCCCACGGGATGAGATCTTGCGTGGAGCCCCAGATCGTGGGAGATTATCAGTGGTCTTGTATGTCTTCCATTTTCTGATGATTGCTCCCACAGTTGATTTGTTCACACCAAGCTGCTTGCCTATTGTAGATTCACTCTTCCCAGTCTGGTGCAGGTCTACAATACTTTTCCTGGTGTCCTTCGAAAGCTCTTTGGTCTTGGCCATGGCGGAGTTTGGAGTCTGACTGTTTGAGGCTGTGGACAGGTGTCTTTTATACAGATGATGAGTTCAAACAGGTGCCATTCATACAGGTAACGAGTGGGGGACAGAAAAGCTTCTTACAGAAGACGTTACAGGTCTGTGAGAGCCAGAGATTTTCCTTGTTTGAGGTAACCAAATACTTATTTTCCACCCTAATTTACGAATAAATTCTTTACAAATCCTACCATGTGGATTCATGGATTTTTTTTTCACATTCTGTCTCTCACAGTTGAAGTGTACCTCTGGTGCAAATTACTGACCTCTGTCATCATTTTAAGTGGGGGAACTTGCACAATCGGTGGCTGACTAAATACTTTTTTGCCCCACTGTATATGAGTAGTTTCACCTTGCAGCAGAGCTGGAGTCATAGAGTCTGTTTTCTTAGATTTCTTAGCATGTCATCCGTTATATTTTCAGATTGCACTCTTTTGATGGAGTAGATCTCTCTGCTGATCTAAAACTTCAGTGTGAGCTGATAACTGTGACTAAAGTACACAGGAACTCTTACAGGAACAGGGCCTCCCTGGAGAGCCACACATTGTTCTGATGGACAGTCTTCCATGAGAACAGCAGGACCAGTAGCAGCATGGACACACTGAGAACTGCGGTGCCCCAACGGCCAACCGACGAACACAGACGACCAAGTCCATGAGCCACCAGGATACAGTAACCCATGCTGCGAGAGGACAGACAGTGAAGGAGGAAGAAAGAGAAGAGGAAGGAAGCAGTGGGAGGTTTGTGAAGAACAGAAAAGTTACGTTGAAACCAAGTACACCATTGTTTTTCCTGTGACATTACCAATAAGTTTGATGTGTCACATGGCCCTCTTCCTATTGAAAAAAACAAAAGTTGTATCCAAGATGGCCGACTTCTAAATGGCCACCATGGTCACCACCCATCTTGAGGAGTTTGCCCCCTCACATATACTAATGTGCCACAAACAGGACTTTAATATCACCAACCATTCCCATGTTGTTACGGTGTATCCATATAAATGGCCCATCCTGTACATACTAGCTGTATACAGCCACAACCCACAACCCTATATAAGGAAAAAAGTTTACCTTGAAGTAAACTGAAGAGACTTGTGATTATGTTGTAAGAGAGAAGCCTACACCACTAAGACAAGAAAGGAGAAAGTTTTGACTGAAGGAACTTAAATTATTGTCCATGGTCCAAGGATGAATCCAGAAAAGGGGGTTTATAAATAAATAAATTAAAGCAAAATAAAACGCGATGCTGAGGCTAAAACAAGCAGGTAGCTGAAAAGTAGTTTTTGGTTTGCTTGTTTTTTTCCAAATATAAGTTTAAAAAACCATTTGGACTCAAAGTCCTTCTGAAAAAAGTACTAACAGGCCAGAAGAAAAAGACGAATACAGGTGAAGGACAAAGAGCATGTCATGGCTGGAATTTCCATGAGGCTCCTGAACCTACCTGGGATCCGCCCCTGGACAGGGCCACCTCCTCCAGCTCCTGCACACCTGGAGCCAATTGCAGGCAATCAAGCCAGAGTGATTTAAGCCACATGCTGACATTCATTTAACGCCAGTTTGTCATCGACCCATTTCCTGGATTTGTCTTGGCTCGTGCTCTCCCTTCGGACTCAGGATACCATCATTCTGAAAATCACTCTATGCCTCACCTGCCTGCCCGCCATCACACTCCATCTGAAGACACCGGATCTCAGGTCAGCCTTTCCACGCCATTCAGCTCCCCTGGATTCTCGTCACCCCCCCTCTCAACACTCTGTCTCCCCTACTGCAATATGACTGTTTCCTGCCCAGCTCCAGTCTGCATCTTAGGCCCCGTTTCCTCGCCCTAGTTCTGCATTCCCCTAGCCACTTTTTCCAGGCCGCGCCAAGCTCTACGTTTTATTGCTTTTGTCCTTGCCACATTTACAGAGCTTAAGTCTAATAAAATATTGTTAAACCACCTGCTGTCTCGTCTCTGTTCTGGGTTTCTGCGCCTGAGTTCAGTTCAGTACAGACCACTCGGTCCCGTGACAGAGCACTTGGTTTGTCAGGTAAGATGAGAAATGCTAGAATATGTTTACATTAAGGCTAAAGCTTAAATCTGTGATTTATTATTTTTGTTTTCCTAACATACAAATTCTAATTGAGCTTTTTGTGGCTTATTTTTGAAAAGCTAAATAATGCTTAAGAGGTAATAATAATCATCATAATAACAATAATAATAGTTATTATTATTATTGAATATCACATTGTGTCAAAGGTAATTTATTAGACCAAGGCAAACCATCTCCACAAAAAGATATCATTGTTTTTTAAAGCAAACAAACATCAGATGTAGAGCTGTGCAATTAGTAATCAATTGCCAATAGTCTGACACGCACTCACCTCGGCATGTAGAGAACCCTTTCAGCCACGACAAATCCAACCCTAAAGAACAGGTTACTGGCAGGAATGAAGGGAAACACCAGAAACAACAATCCCACCAACACCTCCCTACTGTCTCGCCTCTGTGGAAAAAGAGAGAGAGATGAGCACAGTCACAGCAAACAAATCAAACCAAAAAGTTCCAAGTGAAGAAGCTTCAAACACCATGTGTGAGAAGTTTATTCATTTGGCAGAAAAACTATGTACATTACTCAATAACACATCAAATACACTTGAGAACAGACTATTTATTTATCAACACTGAAGACCGGCATAGAATCAAAGGGTGAAAGAAAGGAAGAGCAGACGTATCAGATCATAATCCACTGTTTCTGAGGAGGTGGAAGAGAAGAATATATCTGTAAGGCTGAGTTACTACAAAATGGGACCAAAAGTCAACAAACGTCTACCAAGACAAACACAATACACACAATTTAAAACTCATGAAACATATCACCTCCTGAAGATTAGCTCCATTGTCAGCATGTCAGTTATCCACAAATTTAAACTGGAGGAAAAAAAGATTTCCTTAGGACTTGCTGAGGAACATCACTGTTTACTTCAGTGTCAGTATAAATCCACTGATACCTATCCGTACATCTATAGAAGCTAAGTAACAGTTAAACTGTCAAACTTTTAATTGTGCAAATATATTGTTAGGCGGTAGGGCTGGGCCATATTATACCGTTCACGGTAATACCGGTATAATGTTAGGCAACGATAGGAAAATGAAATATCGCGATAGAATATGAGTGAAACGCGCATGCACAGTGCCTTTGTTTTCATACGCACATGGCCGATTGTTGAGTGAAACAGATGAACCAGAATTGGTTTGTACAAATGGTGCAACTTCAGTGATGTGGAACTGGTTTGGTGTTTGTCCGTCAAATACACGACAAAGCACATTTTTTTGCAGAACATGCAAGCGGCCGTCGTTATTGTCGGACTAAGATGCTCTTAAATCTGGGAGTAATCTGGGTCCTAAACTCCGTACTCCTCAGTTCAAACGAACACTGCAGCATCACTGAGAGTTAAAAACTGTCTAAATTCTTTCATCTTTAATAAAACAATCAGCATTGCTGCTTTACCAGGTGTAACTATGAAGTTTAACTTCCAGGCATCCATGAAAACAAAATTTATTACATTTAACGGAGTTAGAAGTTAGCAGGAAGCTAGCGGAAGTTAGCTCGCTAGTTTCGCTAGTTACCTAAACATGATATTGCATGTTTTGACTGAGAGATTTCTGAAAAAAATCAAACGTACAGCTCTGCTATCACTTCCAACATAAATGAAGACAGGAAACTAAACAGCAGTGACGTTTGTAGGGTTACTGAAGTTGGGCTAGCTGGTATATAATCATGTGCTACGTGATCGCTAGCGACACAGCTATGTTAGCATAACATAAACAGTGAAGCTGGAGGACGAACACTAACACTTTTCCACTTATAAAAGTTAACGTTAAGGTTCCTCATGGTTAGAGACAAATGCAATCGCATGGCAGGATGCTGTAAAAGGACCAATCTTCAGTCAGGAGAACAACTGAGATAATCCATCCACAATACGAGGTTAGTCATTAATATACTGCAACAACATGGGAATAGAGCAGCTGCCAGAGAATTCAACATTAATGAATCAATGGTACAGAAGTGGAGGAAGCAAGAAGAATGAGTTTAATAAAGTTTGATTTATCTGACTGCTTTGTTTCGCTTAATGTGCCTTATAATCCTGTGCACTTTATGGTCCGAAAAATACGTACTGCACACTGCAGTTTAATGTTGCAAAGCACCTCTTTTTAACTTCAGTGGATATTATACATGGTTATGCTCAGGATATGTCAGCCCATTTTCACTGGAAATGCCTTTTGGTTAAACTTTCAGCAAGGAATTTGCATTTGCACTGTTACATTTTTATAAAGCTTTAATGTACATAAAAACCAGCTTCTTGTTTAAGTGAAAATAAATGGAAGGTTGTCTTTTTGCGCTAGTAATGTTGTGGAGTTGTATTTTGTCTCGCATCAATTATATCGTCAGTTATATCGTTATCACAAATTTTCAAATATATATCGTGATAAATATTTTTGGCCATATCGCCCTGTTCTATTAGGCGGTACAGTTTACTGCAGTTAACATTAACAACCCGCTAGCTGCAAATGATCACGTGCAGTTCTGAAAGCAGTGTGGTACAAACAACATTTGAACTTGAATTCATGTTGTTTGTACCAGACTTGTTCTCCAGACAGTGAAGTAGGACCGTCTCTGTCACTTAAATTCCAGTGAATTAAATACAAAATGTTTGAGAAAAACTTATATGTGTACATTCACAATTTCCAACCTTCCCTTTATTTCAAAGGCTAAGTGATCATCTGCAGAGGAAAAAATTTGCCACGGTGTGGTGCACCAAGGTATTTTTTAAATGGACCCAAGAGCAGACACTGCAGGAGACAGAGTGAGCCTTTATTAGGGCTGAATGAAGGCAAAAAACAAAAACGCTAAGAAGAAAAACAGAAAAAGACAACTAAACTGAGTACAGGCTATGAACTACTATGAAACTGTGAAAAACTGAAAACTATGATGAGTATGGTGTGGAATAACAGAGGCCTTGACAGTGAGTGAATGGAAACACAAATAAAATGTCCATCAAAAGCACAGGAGCGCAGGGAACAGTTCATAACTCCTCAGGGGGCCAACCCGGAGGGTGACGGTCCAGAAATTCATAGTTCATTTGATCAGGGGGCCGGCCCGGAGGCCGACGGCACAGGAGTTCATGGTCAAACAGTTCCGGGGGCCAACCGTGCGGACGGCAGCGGCGTAGAAACAGTTCCGGCGGCCGACCTCGACGGCGATGACGTCCAGCTGGTGGCCCGGAGAGTGGCCGGTAATTCCGAGGTGCAGAACGTGGCCTGGGCGGTGGCATAACAGCCACAGGACCAGGCGAAGCAGACGCAGAAGCCGGACCAGGCGACGCTGAAGCAGAGGCCGAGGCCGGACCAGACGAGGATGACGACTCGGATGAAGCTGGACCAGGCGACGCTGATGAAGCCGAAGCCGAAGCTGGACCAGGCGACTGCGTGGGCGGAGACACGGAGGCCGCAGCTGGCGTGGGTGAAGACACGGCTGCTGCAAACGTGGATGAGGCTGCTGGTGGAGCAGCTGGTGGCTGAACGGGCCCCTCGGACCCTCCAGCGGAGACAGGAGGCTGAACGGGCCCCTCGGACCCTCCAGCGGAGACAGGAGGCTGAACGGGCCCCTCGGACCCTCCAGCGGAGACAGGTGGCTGGTGCGGTTCTCCTGAAACCCCAGCTGACGTGGCATGAGGCTGAACGGGCCCCTCGGACCCTCCAGCGGAGACAGGAGGCTGAACGGGCCCCTCGGACCCTCCAGCGGAGACAGGTGGCTGGACGGGCTCGCCAGAA
Organism: Mchenga conophoros; assembly: GCF_057382185.1. Lineage (NCBI taxonomy): Eukaryota > Metazoa > Chordata > Actinopteri > Cichliformes > Cichlidae > Mchenga > Mchenga conophoros. The sequence continues at coordinate 41,276,825 of NC_140542.1, forward strand.
CCCCCAGCGGACGAGGAAGGTTGCTGGACGGCCTCCTCGGGCCCTCCAGCTGACGAGGCATGAGGCTGGTGCGGTTCTCCTGAACCCCCAGCTGACGTGGCATGAGGCTGGACGGGCTCCTCGGGCCCTCCAGCTGACGTGGCATGAGGCTGGACGGGCTCCTCGGGCCCTCCAGCTGAAGCAGTGGCAGGACCAGTAGGTGCAGAGACTACTGGCTGAACAGAAGGCTGAGCGGGTGATGGAACAAATGACTGAGCTAAACACTGGGGAGCTGGCTGAGCTGCACAGTGGGCTAACGGCTGAGCTAACGGAAACACAGGAAAATGAACTATGGACTGGGCTGCTAACAGAGCTAATGACTGAGCTATAGACTGAAAAGCATGCAGTAGTGATGGTGGCGATGGTTGTGGACTGAACTCTCCTGAGCCTCTGGAACACAGGGAGGACTGCTGGGGGGGGGGGGGGGGGGGGTTGCCTGAGCCTTCAGCAGAAACAAGAACTGGTGCAGGCACCTGCCGGACACTAGCCGCTCCCACCCGAGGAGTAGGTACGGGTGCGGAGACGGGCTGTATCCTGGCTGACCTCACCCTGGGGACCGGCATGGGTGCAGGGGTGGACTGGTTCACAGCCCCCCTCACCCTGGAAGCCGGGACAGGCACCGGCAACGGCTGGGCAACTGCCCTTCTCACCCGAGGAGCTGGTACGGGTGCAGAAACTGACAGAGCCTCAGCTGGCCTGGAAACCAGAGCAGGGACCAACTGGACCTCAGTCTCCCTCACCCGAGGAACTGGTACGGGTGAAGGGGCACGCTGGGCCCGAGCTGCCCCAGGAGCAGGAACACGAGCAGGCAAAGGAGCAGGCTCAGAAAAAACAGTCTTAGAATTGGCAGGCTTAGGGTTAATATGTACCGGGTCGACAAAAACAGACCTATCAAAAATGAACTTAGCATTTTTCCCACAATGTTTTTCAGTCTTTGTTTTAGCAGGTTTTGACGTCCTCGGGTTAACAGTCTTAGAGTGAGCTGACTTGGGGATGACTGAACCAGACTTGACAAAACCTGAACTGACAGAACCTGAACTGAGTGTTTTAGACCTGGTGACATTGCTCAGTTTTTCCTTTAACAGCATTTACAGCCTTTGGCGAGTGCTTATTGTCTGTGATTTCTCCCTGTTCAAAGGGAGCAAAATGAAAAAACTTTTCCCAGTCTATGTCATCATCCAAAAGGGAGACTCCAACAGTGTCTGGGGTGAGTTTATTGTCCTTTTCAGTTATGGCTTCAGGTGGGATGTGTGAAAGGCAGTCATTATAACTCACCACCGGGAGTTGCTCAGCAAGTGAAAAGTGACGGCGGCGTGAGCGTCGCTTCCTCTGAGGAGAGGAAGCTGACGGGGCATACAGTTGAGCCTCTGACGTGCGGGACGGCAAGGCAGAGGCTGGAGCGTGAGCATCCGAAGAAAAACAGAGCACTCCCACCTCCCACCGGGGCAACAGGCGGAGGCTTTTGGCAACTTCGGGGACCTCCAAAAGCCAGCCGAGTTCCGCGGAATATGTGCTCAAAATCCGGAGCGCGCCACGGCTTCCAGCGGAGCTCCTCCTCCAGCTGGGCGAGGGCTGCCTCCTGGCGCTCATACAGCTCACTGTCTGCTGGGTCCATGTAATGGTCGTAGTCTTCTGTCATGTTTCGGCTGTGTACAGGCAGGAGAAGGACCCAAACGCAAAACTCACGACAACGAAATTAAACTCAAAAAGCTGCTTTATTGCAGAATGGCATGGAAAACTAAACTGGGACATGGATAACTAACACACAGGGAAACACAGCCATGAGGGAGACTACGACACTGACAAAGAGAAACACAGGGCTTAAATACACAGAGGGATAACGAGGGAATGAGACACAGAAGGAGAGCACAGCTGGGAGTAATCAGGCATGGACGAGACAAGGGAAGCAAAGCTAGAAACACTCACATGAGACATGGACCTTCAAAGTAAAACAGGAAACACACTGACTGAACTCTAAACATGCAAACTTAACAGCAACTGAGAAGACAGACTATAGGGACCAGAAACATGGTACAAAGAGGTCACAGTAGACACAACATTGAACACAGGGAAGCCATATTACAAAGCCAAAGAACTAAACCTATGATAACCATAACTGAAATCTAGGGAAACAAGAAACAGTACAACAAAGGACTCAAAACATAATCCATAATATAAAAACACGAGATCTCTTCAAAATAAAACAGGAAACATGAGAGGCAGACATGACAACATAAGACAACAGACATGAAACACACGAAGGGAAAGGGAGACTTCACAGGGGTTGAAAACACAAGGGGGAGCTAATAAGCAAATGAACATAGGAAACCTAATAAGCTTAAACATACACTATAAACATCAAAAGAACCAAAACTCAAAACACTGGGTCATAAGACCCAGGATCGTGACATAAATGACTGTTCAGTACAGAAATGAAGCCCAACAATCATGTTTTACAGTCCTGTGGTCTCAGCCTCAGATACTCAACTAATCAAAGCTCATGTAGAAACAAACAAACAAATGAACAAATATTTTCTCCTTCATTTCTGTCAAACAAAGCTGTTTGAAACGTTTCCAGCTGTTAGTGTCATGGTTGCTAGGCAACCTGGGCAGCGCGACGGAGGCTAGACCGTCCCATTTCAGAAGCCTCGCACTTCCGGCCTTAGCGGTCTTTGAGTACGCGGCCCTTGTGGACCGTTAAGGCTGCAGACCCTGAATTGGGATACAGCCATACACACTAGGGGTAATCAGGGGAAGGAAATAGCTGACACAAATGAACCCAATGACGTTACAGGGGAAGTGAACCTAAACACAAAGATAAAGACACAACAGACTCTTTCAAAATAAAACAGGAAACACTAAGAACATACAAAAATCAAAGAATAAAACTAAAATACACAAATCACTGAGTGTTAGTGTTAGTCAAATTTTAGCACAGAAATGGCTTTAGTGAAGGTTACAAATTATCTTCTTATGGCCTCTGACAGTGGACTCATCTCTGTGCTTGTCCTGCTAGACCTCAGTGCAGCGTTCGATACTGTCGACCATAATATCCTATTAGAGCGATTAGAACATGCTGTAGGTATTACAGGTACTGCACTGCAGTGGTTTGTATGATATCTATCTAATAGACTCCAGTTTGTGCATGTAAATGGAGAGTCCTCTTCACACACTGAGGTTAATTATGGAGTTCCACAGGGTTCAGTGCTAGGACCAATTCTGTTTACATTATACATGCTTCCCTTAGGCAGCATCATTAGAAGACATAGCATACATTTACACTGCTATGCAGATGACACCCAGCTCTATCTGTCCATGAAGCCAGATAACACACACCAATTACCGTAAATCCCGGACTACAGAGCGCACCTAATTAAAAGCCACATGCTGTAATTTTAGAAAGAAAATTAATTTTGTATACAGAAATATTACACCTGAGGATTTTTACCGTTTAATTTAATCCGTAAGGTAATATAAACATAGTAACATACAAAAATACATACTGCAAATGCTTTTTTTCCCCTCGAACAGCGCCTGTAACACGGCTACCTGTAAGTATACGTACGTATTGGTAACACACAAATTACGCTGCTTATGGTTTTTTTACGGAACAGTGCACAAACAACATTACAACGTCTCTTAACAACCGGTAAAAATATATACCGTATATATACTACTTATCAATTTTATTGGTCTACTATTACCAGGCAAAATGTTTTTGACCGCATGAAAAAAGATATGCATTAGCCGCACGTCAGTATAAGCCGCAGTGTTCACAGTGTGGGAAAAAAGTAGCAGCTTATGACCCGAAAACTAGAGTAGTTAAACTGCAGGAATGTCTTAAAGACATAAAGGCCTCCAATTTTCTGCTCTTAAATACAGATAGAACTGAGGTTATTGTACTCATCCCTAAAAAACTTTTATGCCCTTTAAATGACACATTTGAGGGCAGACAAGATTCACGAGGCAGCAGAGATCATGGGAAATGTGATCTAAAGCTTTTTTGAACTACATTTCTGTTCTTACCTGCAGTGAAAAGATGCAGTGCAGGCATAAAGCAATCATCACTACAGCCAGCAGCATAGTGGCCACATTGCGCACATCACCCAGCGATTCCACCAACATAATGCTGCCAACCTGCCAGTCATAACACAGCACAATGGGGGCCAGCAGCAACCAGGCATTAAAGGACAGCAAATATGAGTAGGTTAAAAACCTGTGGAGAGAGGTTAGAGAAAAAAGAAGAAAAGGACAAAGATATAATAGATGCTTGGTTGTCTAAGGTTACAACTAATTTAGAATAATCTAATAAACTGACATTTAAAGCCCAGTCAAAGAAACCTATAGCAGATCATGGTATACTGAATCCTAAACGTCTTTAAAAGAGTCATGCTGCAGTTGCTGCTGGTGTTCATGTTTGCTCTGATTTAGTCTTTGTATTCTCCCCTTTTGTAAGTGCAGCACAGTATTAAATCCCAGTTCTTTTGTGTTCTTTACGGCCAAGAAAGACACAGGGCTCAGAGTGGTCAAACTGAAACAATGATCTTTAATTTTACATATCTGGGATATGGAGACCTGAACACAAAACACACAACCCCAGGTCTGAAGCACAAACGGAAGCCTAGTTATTTATATACTTGCTCTCTACGTCACACCACACTTTAAGTTTCGATCGAACAGCCTAGTTGGTTTCACTTTCTACTGCAGTTACCATGCTTCTGCAAAACCATGTCGTTTCCTGTCAACACTTTTGGCACAGAGTGTACTCAGAGTTAGGCCTTTCTTATATAAAGCAATATAATCAACATATAAGCATTTAAGATTATAAATTTAAACCTCAACAACAGTTATTATCAAACCTGTGTGACTCATGTATTAATTCTGAAGATTTGTTGTAGCTACCTGCTTCTATTAAAACAGCAAAACTCAACAGTGAGAACTGACAAACAGGACATTGAAGGCTAAAACACCTCTTAATTGAAAGAGTAATTTGGCACCCAGACTTTGCTGTCTGCTTTTATAAATTACAAAATTCAAGAGGCAATGTGTTTGATATGTCAGTAATAATTAATTTGATCCTCAAAGCCTGTTAGGACGTTAAAGTGGTTCAATCTTTTGGCAGAAAGCATCTTTGGATACTTCCAAACTATGGGCACTAATGTGTTACAACCTCAACTCTTTTAGATTTTTCCAAGTAATGCTGACACCACCAGTGGGTAGGAATAATGGTAAATGGCCTGCATTTGTATAGCGCTTTTCTAGTCCCTAAGGACCCCAAAGCGCTTCACACTACATTCAGTCATTCACACACACATTCACACAATGATGGCAAGCTACATTGTAGCCACAGCCACCCTGGGGCGCACTGACAGAGGTGAGGCTGCCGGACACTGGCGCCACCGGGCCCTCTGACCACCACCAGTAGGCAAACACGGGGTTAGTATCTTGCCCAAGGATATTTGGCATGCAGCCACGAGGCAGCCTGGGATCGAACCACCGACCTTCTGATTAGTGGCTGACCTGCTCTGCCACCTGAGCTACAGCCAGCTAAATAATGTAAACTTCATTCTACTCCTTTTTAAAGTATATATATTTTGTGGTATATTTGTGGGAACTTTATTTTTATTTTCTATGTTGTTTTGAATTTACAATGTATTTTCTTGCTTGTTGTTATTTCTATTTACATATTCAAAATAAAACAATTGATCAGTCAACCAGTCAATCAAAATGTGCAGTGATTTGTGCCAGTTCATATACAAAAAAGGTTATGGTGCTTTATATTGATTTATATTGATAAACATATGCAGATACATTAACATTAATTAAAACTAGATACAATATAAAAATAAGAATAAATAATAAATAAATGTCAAACTTTACTACAGTATACAGGGTTTACCAGATGAGAATTTCATTCACTGTTAAATGCTGTGCACGGAGCACACGTGCTAATAAGAGAACACACAGTCTTGCCAAAAAGAAGGTTTTCAAAGGACTTCATGTGGTCCTGTGAAAAACTAAGTACATCCTTATGGAATCCAAAATACATGGGTAACATGAAAGACCAACACAAAGTGGTGCAGACGTGAGAAGTGGAACGAAAATCATACATGATTTCAAACATTTTTTACAAATAAATAACTGCAAAGTGGGGTCTGCGTAATTATTCAGCCCCTTTTGGTCTGAGTGCATAGGCAATTGTCTATGGTGTGAAAAAAGTGTGTAAAAGCAGCAGGATATATATTTCAGTTCTGCTGAGCCAAATAAGACTGGTCAGGGTGAAGAAGTGACAGCCAAAGAAAAGCTTACCACAAAACAGAAAAGTTATGACAAATCAGACTATAAGGCAAAAAGAAAGTGCAGCTTTATGGTTTCATGGACAAAATCATTTCTGTGGCTGCGATATGATGAGCTATATAACCAGGGCTGCACATAAGTGGTCCGCAGGTGCGCATTCGCTGTCAAAATAAAAAACACGCACAAGGGTTAGGGTTAAATTTAAAAACTGTACTTTTGAGTTAAAATATATATTTATAATTTTAATAAATGACAAATTAAAAAGGCATGAACATTTTTTAGTATCGAAAAAATATCGAACCGTGACACCAAAGTGTGTGTGTGTGTGTGTGTGTGTGTGTGTGTGTGTGTGTGTATATATATATATATGGGCGATCGTGGCTCAAGAGTTGGGAGGTCTAGTAAAACGCTATACAAATACAGGCCATTTACCATTTACATACTTAAGGCACATATTAAACAAATATGTAATAAATATCCTGTCTCAGAGTGACGCTGAAAAACTAGTTCATGCATTTATTACTTCGAGGTTGGACAGCTATAATTCATTATTATCAGGAAGTCAGGATGAAAATCCTTCAATTATTCCATAATGCTGCAGCAAGAGTACTGACTAGAAAGAGAGAGCATATAGTTAGGGCTGGAACAGGTGACCCTGAATCCTCCCTTAGTTACGTTGCAATAGACGTAGGCTGCCAGGGATTCCCATGATGCACTGGGTGTTTCCTTTCCAGTCACTTTTCTCACTCACTATGTGTTAACAGACCTCTCTGCATTGAATCATATCTGTTATTAATCTCTGTCTCTCTTCAACAGCATGTCTTTATCCTGTCTTCCCCCCCTAACCAATGACAGCAGATGGCCCCGCCCCTCCCTGAGCCCTCCCTGATCAATTTTAATTATTATTTTATATTTAATTATTGATGACTTGCTGATCTGCTTTCCATTTTTAATTTTCTTTATCCCTCCTTTTGATCTCCTTGCAGTGCCAGTATTCCTATATCAATTTTTTTATTTTTATGTCTTCTTAAGTGTTTTATTTTCTATTTATTTCCAATCTCTGTCTTGTGCAATAATGATAAGTCTTATCATTAGTGGCTACTTAAACACAATGCACAAAAAACCCCAAACAGGTTAGTTAACGCTCCTATTGTTCATTTTTGGAAGCGGCTTGTCATAAATCAATGATGTAGCATAAATCGGCTGCCTGGACACATCAAGTTGTTTTTCCCCGTGTATCAGATAGTTCAGTAGCGCCAGGCCTCCACTCCCGTCCACCACTGATATAAAAACCATATATATGTATTTATGGTTTACCGGACAATATTTCAATGTTAGAAACAAGTTATATGGATATTAGAAGACTTTTTAGGACAAAATGTTCAATACCAGATTCTTCTGTCTCCATCTGAGTGTGATGCTGACCTGGTGAGAAAGTGAGGTGAGAAGGAGGCGGGATTGTCTTGTTCAGAAAAAAGCGGCATGGATCCTCCCATCAGCCAAAGCCTGAAAGACACGATGATCACTACCTGCAGGATAGAGGAGAGAAACATCTCAGCAAGCCACTCCTTTTTAGACGAAAGTCTTTCCAGGGATTGTGAGTCTACAGCAGGCAAAAAGGTATTGAACATATCACCAATTCTCTAAGTAAATATCTTTCTAAAGGTGACATGGAATTCTCATCAAATGTTGGAAACAGCCTGTCCAGACCACACACGCAAAGACATTAAACCATAAATTATGTGTAATCATTTCCATTCATCCTTTCTTCAATTATATGAACCATGCCAGTGTCATATTCTGAAAAACAGCCCCACACTTCCAAACTTTTCTTTTGATGTTGTGTTTTTGGTGATTTTTGATCTGCAAACATGCGTGTATTATGGCAGAGTTCAACGTTTACCAGACCATTCTTCTGGGATTTCACAGGCTTATTTAAATGTTGCTCAACAAACTAAAGGATGTTTTTGCGTGGTGGATGTGCATACTTGCCAAGGCACTTGACTGCATCACTTATCATTTTCTTTAAAACAAGACCAGTCATTACCTGCGGATTCCAGGTATTTCTGCAGCTCTCCACAACTGCTCCTTGGCTCTTGGATAACTGATAGTTCTATTCACTCCTCTGTCTGAAACAAGGCAGGGAGGATCTGGTCACAGCCAGTTTATGGTGAAATAATGTTCTTCCCACTTCCCAGTTATAGATCCAACACTGCTCAATGGGACATTCAGTGTTTAATCATTTCTTCTGTAACAATGCCATCAGCATGTTATGAAACAACAGGGTTGTGAAGGTCATAGGAGACCTCAGCGGTTTTACCCGTCATGAGAGGTTTCGTGTGCGACACCTTGGTAATGTCGCACCATTTACAGGCCATCAGTTGGAACTGAAGCAGCTGGTGTTCATTTGCACTAAGTGGCAGGACTGATTTCTAATTACTGATAGATTTCAGCTGATGCCATGAATTTCCATGGCTTTTTGCACCTTCCCTGTACAATACTTTCTTTTTTTTACAATTATTATAGGTGTTTTAAGGCTGTAAAACCCATCACTACACACTTTATACACTTTTTTCAGACAGGCATGAACATTTTCACACTTTTCTGTCTTGTTTAAACTCTCAAAGTTCAAATCTTCGTAGAAAAATAAGTCCAGTATTATAGAATGAAACCAAATATCAAACCCTGTTTTCAGGCCAACAACACGGGAATAGAGCAGCTGCCAGAGAATTCAACATTAATGAATCATTAAAGAATCAATGAGGAGTAGGGGAAGCAAGAGGAATGAGTTGAGTAAAGTTTGACTTATCTGACTGTTTTGTTTTGCTTAATGCACCTAATCCAAAAAAAAAATAGGGTAACTAGCATGTCCAGAAGTCCAACTTTTTGTGCAATGGATAGCATCTTCCTCTGCCCTTTCGGTGCTACCATAGGAGCCTTTGATGGTGCAAAATGTTTCGTCAACAGTGTTGTGTTTGTTGGAGAGAAAACTTACAAACATACAGTATAGCACCTCAGAGTCACACTGCTAGTGATTGAAGATTTATATAAATTTGACAAGCTGAATGCATTCTGGAGACACAGCACAAGATTGATTGATAATTGTCTACAGCCAATCAGGATGCAGAACACAATGGCTGTTTAAAAAAAAAAAAGAAAATAAAAGAAGAAAAAGTATGGAAAATTGCCCCCCAAAAAATCCACAAAACAGCGAGGCCGCGAAAGGTGGACCACATTATAGCGATGGAATAACTTAATTCTTGGAAATCTATGGTTTCATTTCTTTGAATGTGTGGAGTTGATGGGTTGTTACCAACATTTGGTGATAAATTCATGTAAATAGCTCCTTTAGAAATATATTAACACAGAACATTGGTGACGTGTTCGATGCTTACTTTACCCGGTATATATACACTGCAAAGCTATGCACACACAAATACTCACATAGCCGGTGATAAGGCAGGCTCGTTTGATGAAGGGGCTACAGATGTGGAGGAGCTCCCTGAGTGTAGAACTAGACAGGTGACTGTGAGTCAGAGACAGACAGACAATAGTCAGAGTAAAACAATAAAATTAAGTTAGAATTTAAAAAAAAACACATAGGTGTCTATGACAGACTCAATTTTTAACAGCAAAGTTATAGTTTATGGGAATAAAGAGCAAAAAATTGTCGTAGAAGGGAAATAAAAACAGGAATTATGTATAATGTCAATTCCAAAAAATGTTGACTGCAAATATCTTTTTAAAAACCAAACACTTTTTAGCCACGTTTATTTTTGTAATTTTTTCTGTATTCTGTATGATTTAACTTCCGTTTGCCTTGTATGCTTTTGAAGCGTTGTTTCAGTTTAAGCATTTATTGGTTTTCTGTCCGACTGTAAATGAAAAATTTATTTTTGAGATTTTCATGCCATTGCATTTTGTGTTAAAAAATGTCATAACATTTTTAGGGCCCGAGCACTGAGAGTGCGAAGGCCCTATTGTATCTGCTCCGTTTATTATTAATTATTATTAGTAGTAGTATTATCATTATTAGGGCCCGAGCACTGAGCGTGTGAAGGCCCTATTGTATTTGCTCCGTTTATTAGGGCCCGAGCACTGAGAGCACCCTAAACCCTATTCTTTGATCCCCATGATAGAACAGAGAAAACCCGACTCAGAGTGGTCAAAACATTTATATTTCTTTATTCAATCATCTTCTGGAAGAGAGAGCCCTGCACAGCCCCAAAAGCCAGTTGCAGAAACTCTAACATTAGAATTTAAAAATGTGTCTCATATAGGTGTTATTTTGGTCCTTTACACGTCACACATAGTTTCATGTTACTAGTTCCTCTTTTTGTCTGGGTGTCCTGTTTTTATTTATATGCTTGTATAGCTCTACACCACGTGTCAAAGTCAAGGCCCGCGGGCCACATCCGGCCCGGCGGACATTTATATCCGGCCCGCGAGATCATTTTATATAGATGTACTATTATTGTTATGCATGACCCGGCGATATGAGGTGCTAATAATATACAAACTACAGATCCCATAATGCAGCGCTGCAGCCTCCGTGCTGAACGCTAGGCTAACTGGGAACATTCCCGCGTCAATCAAGTCAAACTTCTGTTATTGCGAAGCTAGCCGCTCACAATGGTGGAGAGAAAAGTTGATTCTGAAAGCAGAGCCTTTCAGCGCCAGAGACTGAATATATGTTTACAGACATGCTGGTAAACCCGTGTGTCTTATTAGTGGAGCTAATGTGGCTGTAATGAAGGAATTTAATTTTAGACGGCACTATGAGACAAAATGTCAGGATAAGCTGAAAAACCTAAATGCAGAGCAGAAACTACAGAAAGTAGACGAGCTAAAGAAGAATCTGACATTTCAGCAGAGTTTTTGCACCAGAGCAAAATCACAAAGTGCAGGTGTTGTGAAAGCAAGTTTTATTGTAGTAGAGGAGCCAAATCAGCCCGGTACCACTCTGAAGGGCTGCATGATGAAGCTGTGCGACGTCTTGTGTCCAGACAAAACGCAGATTTTGGCAAATGTGAGCCTGAGGAGAAATACGATTGCTGATCGGGTTTGTGAGATGGCCACTGATTTAAGAACACAGTTGTGTGAAAGAAGCAAAAAGTTCATTGCATACTGTCTGTGGATGAAAGTATAGACATGATGGACATTGCACAGCTGGTCATCTTCATCCGTGGAGAGGAAATATTGAACATTAAATCGATGCACGGGACAACGACAGGAAAAGACATTTTTTAAAACGTATGTCAAAGTGTAACCGACATGAAACTGCCCTGGGACAAACTTGTTGGACTTACAACAGATGGAGCGCCGGTGTTGTGCGGTGAAAAAAGCGGACAAGTCAGCAGGATGCAAGTAAAGATGCAGGATCACTGTACCGGTGAGTTAGCAGCATATCACTGCTTCATACACCAGGAAACGCTGTGTGGTAAAGTCCTAAAAATGGAGCATGTAATGATCTGAAGGCCCGCAACACCGCCTTTAGGTCAGGAGATGCACATGCCTACGCCCAGGGCTAATCTAAAGAAGGGTATCAAAAAAGCCAAACACCATTACAAAAAGAAGGTAGAAGAACACTTCTCTAACTCCAACCCCCGATGCAGGTGGCAAGAACTCCAGACCATTACAGACTACAGGACCACCAAACCCTCCCCCGTATCCTCTGATGTCTCCTTCCTCAACGAGCTCAACAACTTTTATGCTCGTTTTGAGCGAGGGAACCCCACAATCACAACCAAAGCAGACATGACGCCAAACCACCAACCTCTGACTCTCTCCCCCACCGATGTAGGAGCGGTGCTGAGCAGGATCAATGTCCACAAGGCTGCAGGCCCTGATGGCATCCCCGGGCGTGTTCTCAGAGCGTGTTCTGGGGAGCTTACAGGAGTGCTGACAGACATATTCAATCTGTCCTTGGCCCACGCTGTGGTACCGGCCTGCTTCAAATCCACCTCCATCGTCCCGACACCCAAAAACTCCAACCCATCTAGCCTCAATGACTACCGCCCAGTAGCCCTCACCCCCATCATCACTAAGTGCTTAGGGCAGCTGGTCCTAGCACACTTCAAATCCTGTCTCCCCCCCACCCTGGACCCCCACTAATTCGCATACCGCCAGAACAGGAGCACAGAGGATGCAGTCTCCATCGCACTGCACTCTGTCCTCTCACACCTGGACAACAACAACACCTACGCCAGAATGCTGTTTATAGACTTCAGTTCAGCATTCAATACAATCCTCCCCTCACAACTCATCAGGAAACTGACAGACCTGGGCATCAGTTCCCTCATCTGCAAATGGTTACTGGACTTCCTGACCAACCGCCCCCAACATGTCCGGCTGGATAACCGCTGCTCATCTACAATCACAATGAACACCGGTGTACCACAAGGCTGTGTGATGAGCCCTTTCCTCTACTCCCTCTTCACCCACGACTGCAGACCTGCTGATGGTTCCAACACCATCATTAAGTTTGCAGATGACACCACGGTGATTGGCCTCATCAGTGACAACGATGAGACCGCCTACTGGGAGGAGGTAGATCGTCTGGCTGAGTGGTGCGACACAAACAACCTGCTGCTCAACACCGAGAAGACCAAGGAGCTCATCGTGGACTACAGGAGGAACGCTGACCCACATCCACCCATCTACATTAAGGGGACAGCTGTGGAGCGTGTGAGCAGCTTCAAGTTCCTGGGAGTCCACATCTCCGAGGATCTCATCTGGACGTCCACGCTCACCTGTGCCTCTTCTTCTTGAGGACTCTGAGGAAGAACCACCTGTCCTCAGACATCCTGGTGAACTTCTATCGCTGCACCATCGAGAGCATCCTGACCAACTGTATAAGAAAGAAAGAAGTGTACTTTATTGGTCCCCGTGGGGAAAATCCCTCTCTGCATTTAACCCATTCACTCAGTGAAACAGTGGGCAGCCATTGGGCACCCGGGGAGCAGTGTGTAGGGACGGTACCTTGCTCAGGGGTACCTCAGGGTAGCTGTTCAGGGGAATCGAACCCCCGACCTTCCGATCATGGGGCCGCCACTCTACCTACTGAGCTATCCCTGCCCTACAACAGGGTACGGGAACTGGTACGGGAACTGCTCTGCCTCGGACCGGAAGGCGTTGCAGAGGGTCGTGAAAACTGCCCAGCGCATCGCCAGAGCACCACTTCCTGCCATAAAAGACATCTACAGGAAGCGGTGTCTGAAAAGGGCTGGGAAAATCATCAAAGACCCCAGTCACCCATCACATGGACTCTTCACCCTCCTGCCCTCTGGGAGGCGCTACAGGAGCCTCCGGACTAAGACCACCAGGTACCGGAACAGCTTCTTCCCCACAGCTGTCAGACTCCTGAACTCTGCGCCCTCCACGCCACCCACGTCTAGCGCGCCCTCCACACCGCCCACGTCTAGCACGCCCTTCACACCGCCCACGTCAGCGACCAGTGCTTCATAGGCCATGTGCCACTCCTAGCTGTTGCTCACCGGAGCAGTGCCGTTGCCGTCGGACCCGGGGCAAGCCGCCGGAGGAGCAGCGCCGCCGCCACGGGGCCCGGAGTAAGCCGCTGGAGGAGCAGCGCCGCCGCCACTGGACCCGAGGAAGGCCACTGGAACCGTTTCGCCGCTACTGCCGGACCTGTGGCAGGCTGCAGGAGGTACAGCGCCGCCACCTCTGGACGCGTGGCAAGCCACTGGAGCTGCAGCTCCACTGCCACTGGATCAGTGGCAGGCCCCCAGAACAGTTTTGCTGCTGCTGCCGGATCCATGGCTGCCTGCCGGAGCTGTAACGCTGCCCCCACTGGACTCGAGGTCGGCCGTCTAAAGCGTCCCACTGCCGTCACGGGACCCGAGGTAGGCCACTGAAACTCTTTTGTTGTAGTGATGGGCCGCCTGAGACTGTTTTGTGGCGTTTTTGTTTTTGTTCTTTTTGCACCGCTGCGGGATGCGCGGTCTGACTTTGGGACTGTGACCTGGGAGGGGTTGTTGATTTATGGTTTTTGCTGGTTTTGGTTCTGCAGTGTAATGACACACTCAAGGGAAAGTACGACACAGAATGGCCCGCACAGTTTATTAGTTCCATTCCTGAAGCAACGCCCAGCTTGAATTTGCTTTCATTTATTTTTTCTGGGGTTTTTGGCAGCATGTTCATATTTCTAACTTGCATAATTTTGACAGGATATATTTTTATGAAGAGCAAAATATTTAAAGTTAAAGTTTATTTTTTTAAGTTTATTTAATCTGGAATAATATTCCTGTCTGTTTTTATTAAAAAACATTGTTTTAGTGTGTTCAATAAATGTTTATCTTGTTTGGCCCGCGACCTAAAGTGTGCCTTGAGTTTTCGCCCCCTGTGCAATTGAGTTTGACACCCCTGCTCTACACTAACTTCCTGTTTTCAGTCTGGCTGAGCCCTTAGTTTACGAGTCAAAAGTGGCCTTGCTTTACAAGCTTTTATTACTAACATACATTAAACATTATAATAAGAAAATAAGCACTAAGAATATATTAATTACATGACACTACCCCACAGTTACAGCATGTCTGACTGCCTGTTCATGCAAAAATATATGAGTTTAAGCATGTGATGACAAAGGCCTTCTATTATGTTGTTTGTCATCACATGTCACAGACATCTGGATGATCATTTGGAATAAACAAAAAACTCAAAACTTGTTACTTTATCCTTTACCTTTAGTATTATTATTATTATTGTTCTTATTTTACATTTTTCATTGTTAGGCATTAGGTTTATTTGTAGTTGTCCTTTCCAACTTCTTTCCCTCTTCCATGTTACTGTGTCAGCTTGCCAGCATCTATTTGGGGTTGGGAGTGGAACAGAAAGTAAGGAAATCCAAAGTGCCATTAAAACCAGGAGAGGTTCAAATTCAAATTCAAATTCAAAATTCAAATTCAAATTCAAATTCAAATTTTATTTGTCACGTACACAGTCATACACAGTACGATATGTAGTGAAATGCTTGGACAACTGCTCGTGACCTAAAGAAAACAAAAAAGGAAAAGGCTATGAATAAGATAGGAAATAAATATGAAAAATTAAAAAGGGTAAATTTAACTAGGGAGGAATAAAATATAAATTAAGGTTAAAAATGAAATAACTGTACAACACAAATTAGAATGAAGGGTAATTTTAACTGGGAAAGAATAAGATAAAATATATAAATTAAAGTTGAAAATAAAATAACTGTACAACAAAATACACAATATAGAACTATATAAGAATGTATGAAGAAATATAAATAAATATATACACAATAACAGCAGCTGTACAAGTATTAACTGGAAATGAAGAATATAATGTCCAGTGTTGTGCAATCCACATTATGTCTTGTGCAGTGCAAATATGCTTAAAGTGATTTAAGTGATGAAGTGAAAACAATGTCCAGAATGTCCAGTGTGTGTGTAAGAACTATATGTGTGGGTCAGTATTGTGTGGTGGTGTGATTGAGAGACCGTATCGCCTGCGGGAAGAAGCTCCTCCTCAGTCTCTCTGTGTTGGTCTTCAGGGAGCGGAATCGCTTTCCTGACCTCAGCAGAGAGAACAGTCTGTTGTTGGGATGGCTGAGGTCCTTCACCATCTTCCTGGCCTTGGTCCAGCACCGCCTGCTGTAGATTGAGTGCAGGTCAGGGAGCTCGGAGCGGATGGTGCGCTCAGCTGATCGCACAACCCTCTGTAGAGCTCGTCTGTCCTGCATGGTGCTGTTCCCGAACCAGGTTAAGATGTTTCCCGTCAGGATGCTCTCTATGGTGCACGAGTAAAAGTTCCTGAGCACCTTGGAGGGCAGTTGGAAGTCTCTCAAGCGTCTGAGGTGGTAGAGACGCTGTCGGGCCTTTTTCACCATGGTGTTGATGTGACAGGACCATGACAGGTCCTGCGTGATGTGAACTCCGAGGTATTTGAAGCTGTCCACTCTCTCCACTGGGCACTCGTTGATGACAGGGGTCTGGTAGTTCCTCTCCTGCTTAGTGCTGAAGTCCACTATCAGCTCCTTTGTCTTACTGACGTTTAGAAGGAGGTTGTTCCTCTGGCACCAGTTCTCCAGATTCCTAATCTCCTTCAGGTAGGCCGTCTCGTTGTTATCAGAGATCAGGCCCACCACGACGGTGTCGTCAGCAAACTTGATGATGGTGGTGGAGCTGGTAGTGGCCACACAGTCATATGTGTACAAAGAGTACAGCAGGGGGCTCAGAACACACCCCTGGGGGGCTCCAGTGCTGAGAGTGGTGGAGGCTGAGACATGTCCGCCCATCCTTACTGCCTGTGGTCTGCCAGTTAGGAAGTTGGAGATCCACAGACACATAGATGAGCTGAGTCCCAGATGCTCCAGCTTGGTGGTGAGTGTGGAGGGAATTATGGTGTTAAATGCAGAGCTGTAGTCTATGAAGAGCATTTTAACATAATTCCCCCTTCTAGTGTCCAAGTGGGTGAGTGATGTGTGGAGGAGATGAGAGATGGCATCGTCTGTGGAACGATTTGGACGGTAAGCGAACTGTAGTGGGTCCAGTGTGTCTGGTAGTGAAGAAATGATGAAGTCTCTGACCAGGCGTTCAAAGCACTTCATCACTACTGAGGTGAGGGCTACAGGGCGATAGTCATTGAGAGAAGCAGGGTGGGGTTTCTTCGGGACAGGAACAATGATGGACTCTTTGAAGCATGTGGGGATGACCGACTGAGATAAAGAGATGTTGAATATCTCAGTGAACACAGGAGCTAGCTGGTATGCGCAGTCTCTTAGGATACGACCTGGGATGCCGTCTGGTCCTGCTGCTTTCCTGGTGTTCACTCTTTTGAAGGCTCTCCTTACTTCATGCTCGGAGATGACGAGCACGTTTCCGGTGCTGGCAGTATCTTCCTGTCTGCAGCCGTTAGCGCCGCTAGCACTAGCATTGTTGGAGTCCTTAGCTGCAGCCTCGAAGCGAGCATAGAAAGTGTTTAGCTCGTCTGCCAGAGTCACGGCCGCGTTCGTCATACCGGTTGTTGGTGCTTTATAGTCCGTTATTGTCCTTAGTCCCCGCCACAGGCTCCTAGAGTCACTCTGTTGGAGTTGTGACTCTAGTTTCCTCCCGTAGCGCTGCTTCGCCTCTTTCACCGCCCTCCGCACGTTATATGACGCGGCTTTGTACGGGTCCATGTCCCCCGTCGTGAGTCCCGTGTTGTAGGCAGCGGTGCGGGATCTCAGAGCGTCGCGGATGGTTTTATCCACCCACGGCTTCTGGTTGGGAAACGTTGTGATAGTCTTTGTCTCCACGGTATCATCCACTAGTTTCCTGATGAATCCCACAACCGCTTCCGTAAACACGTTGACGTCATCGTCGGAGCTGTTTCTGAACATGCCCCAGTCTGCGTCATCGAGTGCGTCCTGTAACGCGGCCACCGATTGATCCGTCCAGCGCGCGACCTTCCTCTGAACCGGAACTTCCTGTTTCAGCCTTTGTTTGTATTTTGGCATGAGGAAGATGGCGGCGTGATCAGATTTGCCAAACGGAGGGCGGGATTGTGCCTTGTAGCCGTCCTTGACCGTAGTGTAGCAGTGGTCCAGTGTCCTTTCACCCCTGGTGGGGCAGGTGATGTGTTGATAAAAGTTCGGCGCTGCGCGTTTGAGGTTGGCGCTATTAAAGTCCCCCGTCACAATAAGCGCAGCGTCCCGGTGTTGTGTCTGGTGCTGTGTGAGTGCCTCATGCAGCTCGCATAAGGCGGTGACCGTGTCCGCTTGTGGTGGAATATAAACGGCACTTATAATGACCGATGTAAATTCCCGAGGTAGATAAAAAGGACAACAGATGATGGACAGTAGTTCCAGATTTGGTGTGCAGGAGCGTGTGAGAGGAACAACGTTCGCACTGTTGCACCAGTTGTTGTTCACCATTAAACACACGCCGCCTCCCCTTGACTTCCCCGAGTCCCGTGTCCTGTCCATGCGGTGAACCGAGAAGAACTCGGCCGGCTGGATGGCGTGGTCCGGCACCGCTGGGTTCAGCCATGTCTCGGTGAAGCAGAGGAGATTGCAGTCCCGAATGTCTCTCTGGAACTTTACCCTGGCCCTGAGGTCGTCAAGCTTGTTCTCCAGTGACTGGACGTTGGCGAGCAGGATGCTAGGCAGAGGTGTGCGGTGTGCACGAGCTCTCAGCCTGTTCCTGACGCCGGCTCGCTTCCCTCTAGGCCGCCACCGCTTCCCTTTGTTCTCCCTCAAGATCTCACTCGGCCAGCTCTGATCCGGAGTTAAAAACTTCGAATTGTGAGTACATTGTATACCAATAGAAACAAGAGTGTCACTGTTATACCTAATGTACCCAATGGTGATGATTTTGCCGATTTAGAAACGCTGAAAACTAACTTAAAAAACAAAGACAAAGAAAAAGTGGTCGGAGCAGTCGTGACGGCAGCCGACCTCACCGGCGCCATCTTATTATCTTATATTTCTTATATTTCAGAACAGGGATTAATTCAAAAGAAATGACCTCAATGCCATATTTTATTTAGGAACCCTAGAGAGCACTTTGAAAAATAACACATTCTTATAATTTCACCCTCAGATGAGCCAAGCTACGACTGTCAGGGAAGGTGATGTAGGTACAGAGCATGTGAGAGTGGTTAAGTTAATGTCTCTTGTCTAGATGAAGGCACAAGTGGGATCAATGGCAAGGTGTAGAGATTCAGTATCTTCAGTCTTCAGTGGACACTCCATTTCTGGCACAGAACACCTGTAAAAGATGGTCGGGTCACCTCCTAAATCGACAACTTCAGCCTGTCAAACATAGTAATGGAGCAGTATGTTTAAAAAAAAAAAAATCTAATTAAGCATGCACTCAGCACCCTAAGAATTATTATGGTAGTTAAACACAGTGATAGTCACATATCATATCACTTCAAACAGAGATGATCCAGTAATGCTGCACTAACGAATTAGACTAACTATTCACTTTAGCTAAAGTTATTAAGCTAGCTAAAGACTTGGGATGTTGTGTAAGACATAAATAAAGCTAAAACACAAAGGTTTGGACACCGTTTTGCATGTTTCCCTACTGTAGGGGTCTTTGGAAGCATACAGGGCTCTGAGAGGGTGACAACTTTGGAATTCTACTAGAAACAGTCGATCATATTTGTTTGTCAAAGCTAAATCCAGGGCAAACTACGCTAAATTAGCGTTTTTAGCTAACAGCTACAATAAGCATAAAAGTTACTGTACGGCTATCATTTGTTAACATGACGCTTGTTCTTATACGTGTAATACATTTATTACCAACCTGAGAGTTTATCCGCTGGTCATTTGACATGACGAATGACTTCTGAAGTCTTAATTCAGCTCATGATGCTGTAGATTCCCGTCAGTAACACTTTCGGTCCGTTAGTAAAACGTAGCTCTATTAATCTGCGCTCGATTACTCTTGAACCTGAACCGGATGTAAGTCCCAAAAAACTGGATTTTGGAACTGAAATTGAATTGTAGAACTGAAACTGAATGGTGAGAAGTGAATCTGAAATTATTTGAGAACATAAATTTTAATTGATAAAATACAGTTTCAAAACAATTGAATTCATTTTCAAAATATAAAATTCAATTTAAAGTTAGTGATGATCATTTTCAAACCAATAAATTGAATTTCAAATTAGGATAATTCATATTCAGTTTTTAAAAGCATTTATTCAAGTTACAATTCAGATTCAATCCAAGCAATTCAAATTCTAATTTAACTTATTCAAATACAGTTTCTGATGGCACAGATTTCTGCCCATAGGAGTCACTCTGCAGATGCGGCTGAGAAGGTTCAGTTGATTATAATGTAACTTGTTTCCACAGCACACTTGAAATTTTTCATATGCTTATACTTACAAGTACTTATATTATAAAAAACAGTGATAGAGGGACTTGAAAATGGATAGTTTTATCTTTACAATAATTTTGTTTACAAGTTCCTGTTGTAATGAAATACTTTTATTTAAGTATTAGAGACGTCATAGAACCATGAGGCACTTTGTCATTTTGATCTGAGGGATGACGTGAGCAGCAGCAGAGAAGCTGTAGCAGCAGTTACTTTCAGCAACCACAATCTGCTGTATCTTGTCTGTACACAGACGTTTGTGTTAATTTTACCTCATGAATCACATCCAATTTTTATACAGTGGAATTAAAAGAAAAAAGAATCAGTCATTGCAATTTGTGTTCTATTGTCCTAGTTGTCCAATACTAGGCAGATTAGAATTAATTAATTATATTATATGAGCTGCTGTAAGATCTAGCTTTTTTCATTTGAGGGAATTAGCCAAAATAAAGCCTATCTTATCGAAACAGCATTTTGAGACAGTAATCCATGCCTTTGTTACTTCTAGGCTGGATTATTGTAACGCACTTTATTTTGGGGTTAGTGATGCGTCCATTAGGCGCCTGCAGGTTGTGCAAAATGCTGCAGCACGTCTTTTAACTGGAACAAAAAAGTTTGAGCACATTACCCCAATTTTAATTTCACTCCATTGGCTACCTGTACATTTTAGGATTGTTTTTAAAATTCTCTTATTTGCTTTTAAATCTCTTAATGGCCTGGCCCCCCCCTACCTCTCGGAGCTACTACAACCATATACACCTCCCCGTTCCCTTAGGTCCGCCAATCAGCAGCTCCTTAAGGTACCAAAAACTAAGTATAAATCTAAAGGTGATCGTGCTTTTGCTGTAGTTGCTCCAAAGTTGTGGAATGATCTACCCTTGCATGTTAGGCAGGCCTCTTCTCTCTCTGAATTTAAAAGTCTTCTTAAAACATATTTATTCGCTGAAGCCTTTGGCATTGATTAGAGGGGTTGACTAAATTTGTTTTGACATGTTTTAATTTATTTTAGTTTTTTAGTTATTTATTTTATCTTATCTCATTTTAATTTGCTTTTAGCATGTACAGCACTTTGTGAACTCTGGTTTTATGTTAAAGTGCTTTATAAATAAAGGTGGTATGGTATGGTATGGTATATTATGACATTAGAAATTAAAATTCTAATATCAAGCCCACGATGTGAAAAAAAAATTCTGCTGCTGTTAACAGCAGGATGCCAATTTTCTGTAACTGGGGAAAAAGGAAAGGAGCGAAGGGATGGAGGTGTGCATATCTCAGGGAAGATGTGGTGAAAGTAAAACACTGATTTTGATCGAGTTCAAAATCACCAACACTGTCTAATTTTTGCACTGAATCCAACTCAGCCTACATTTCACTCAGAGCTGAAAGTTTTCACATTCCTCACTCTGTATGGAATTTCCTCTCCTGTTCCTTCATTGTACCCCTTAGAGGGTAATTAATTAATTAGTAAGTATTAGAGATGGACCGATCCGATATTACGTATCGGTATCGGTCCGATACTGACCTAAATTACTGGATCGGATATCGGAGAAAAATAAAAAATGTAATCCGATCCATTAAATATCACGAAAGCACCTCGCAAAACTTGCAACACGCCGTAACTCACCTCAGAACGTTAGCAAGTCGGAGCAGTATGCATCACGTGATAGAGCAGCTGTGGCATGCCGGACCTGTCGGTGGTCTGGATAGCATGTGGAGCTTCGCTAGCAACCTGGCATTTCATCTCCGACAAAGTTATCCCCGAGAGAAGTAAAGCAAGTGTGTAAGTCCATCTCTGAATGTTTGTAAAGCATTCCCACGTTAAGCTTAACAAGTGACTGCCTCTCGCTCTCCGGCTGCTACTTCAATCGTGAAACTGCTTAAATGATCAGCTGATCGGCTTTTCTGTCGTGAGTCTCTCTTGTTTGTTTTTGGCCCACTTTGCACCAGAAAGAGGAAACCAGCGGCTGAACAACAGCAGCACGTTTAAGCTTGATCAGCTGTTGTTAGAATTTATTTAATATTTCTTTCTACACCAGGATCTTTTTCTACGTAGCTGACGCTGGTAACTGTGCAGGGGCGGATCTAGCAAAGTTTAGCCAGGGGGGCCGATAAGGCATGAACAGGGAAAAGGGGGCACAAAGACATACTTTTCTTTCTTATTCTCATTTAAAATGTCGAGCTTTTAATAAATAATTATCTGACACCCAAAGTTTTAATTTGATGTAAAATGAATAGAAGTCAATTACTGTATATAGTGACTATTAAGTCTAATATATACCCTAGTAAGCTATAGTACTTTTTCCTTTGGGAAGGTACCATCTGTGCAGTCTGCAATTTTGTTGAAGAAAGATGTTGAATCTATTTAATATTTCTTGAAAAATAATTGATTTCTGTGCATTTTTTTTCACACTGCATCAAATTAAGGTTGATTACGTCGATTAAGCATCATGAGGTGGCGCGTGAGGGGTGGTTCCTTATTTTTTATTTATTTATGTTTGTTGTTGCTGGGAGTTGGAACCCTATTAGTTAGGTTGCTTAATATTTACGCTAAGTACTCTTTAAAATACCAGAATAGGGAGGATGGTGTAGGTCTAAGTTTATTAGATTGATCAGTATTGCTGAACTATGAAATATTTTTTTTGTATACAGGTATAACAGAATAGCTTTAGTGTAGTTGTTGTTTTAAACTTGAGTATGAACTTGCAGACTTGCAAAATGCAGCAAGATATTTTAAAAAACAGTTTTGTTGATTAAAAAACACTATATCGGATTCATATCGGTATCGGCAGATATCCAAATTTATGATATCGGTATCGGTATCGGACATAAAAAAGTGGTATCGTGCCATCTCTAGTAAGTATGTCATGAGTCATCACGTTGGGATGTATTATTGTGTGTATTGTAGTGTAGTGTAGGGTCTGCCTTACAACATAAAGCACCTTAAGGTGACTGCTGTTGTGATTTGGTGCTGTATAAATAAAACTGGTTTGAACTGAACTGACGTATAGTTGCACTTCTAAGAAGCTATATAATGTGGTTGAATTACTGGAGTCTTCTTACGGTAGAGATATTATATACTGTTTCTATGAATATGTAAAACTGAAGAATAAAGTACATCAGAAAAAGTGATAGTCCTGCTTCTAGTAAAAACAGTCTCTTTTTCCATTCAAGAAACTGCCCTTAGATGCTTAACTAATAATCTTAATTATTTCATATTTGTCTAAAACAACAATAATATGAAAAAATGCATAAAATATCCCAACAATTGTTGTAATAATTTTTTTTTTTTTCTATATATGTATTTTGTAACTAACCCTAACCTCCTTCGTGTCAAGCATGTGCATGCTACAAAAATATGGCAACTTTAAATAATTAAGCATTAACTGCAGAAAATAGCAGATGTTTTGGGACATTCACCTAGCTCATATTTGGATTTAATTTTAGCAACCATTCAGTGGCATGACTTACTCTTTTCTCCAGCTTTGCACTTAGGTAATGCTAATGCCAATATATAATATAATATACAGCATAACTGTATTGGCTTTACATAAAATATTCAAAAAACTAATGTAGTTATTTTTCATAAGATTGTTTTCATTATGTATGATGATCATTTTTACGCAGGAATTTGTCATAACTTTGAATAAACCCTAACTCATTCGTTGCACACTTAAATACAATCAAAGGGTTTAGTTTTTTGGACAGATGTTGTATGCAGTTTATTTTGAAAAAGTTTTTTGTCTTTTGAATATTTATAATTTCCCATGAATAAAAAAAAAGTATTTCTTATCCAACTACTCAATTAATCAAAGGAATAATCGATACTCTATTATTAAAACAATCATCCCTAGTTACAAGTATTTAGGTCAAGTTTGTTTATTATAGCACATTTCCAAACAGTGCTTAACACTGTAAAATGCCACTAAAATAAATAAAATGCACAACAATGATGCAGTAAAATATAGAAAAACAAATAAATACAATATGTCAATAAAAACAACTAAAACAACAACAACAACTAAGGCTATTAAAGTCAATGTGTGTTAAAATCCAGACCACAAAAATGTCTCTTTATTAACGATTTGAAATGTTTGAGCGTTTGTGCAGATCTAATATCAGGAGGAAGACTATTCCAGGCTCTGTCACCACAACGAGTTTAGACTGTGGAACAGTTAAAGGTTGGTTAAAACATATTCTTGGATTGCTGTAGAAAGTGCTTGAAAGGTCCAGGTCAAAACTAAGCCTAAAAATGGTTGTGTGGCTCTGGGGAGAGCAGCCAAAGTGCACAACTGGGAACCTGACAAAGAGTGAGTGTGTGGGGTCAAGGGGTTAATCTGGCTCTCGTTTAATTCTTATCTTTTAAATTCACTGATGGATAAAAAAAAATCCCCTCAAACTGCCTGCTGGATCTTTTAATCTGGTAGATTTAATCTCGTGTACCTTGGACAGCACTAGCACAGAGAAAGGATGAGCAAGAGCATAATACAGTAGAACACAATGTATGTATAGAGGAGTCACCAGTTACACAAATACAAAACATACTCTGATATATTTGTGTTTAATTCATTTATATTGTGATAATTATTGCCAGCTTTTTTGAATCAGTCAGCCCCTAACACTTCTAGAGTAAGCTTGTTCACTTCCTGTCCAAAGCAAGTCTTTCAGAAATATAGAATGAAATGTGAAGACGGATAAAACACAGATCATAAAAAACAGATTGGGTGTAAAGATGTCTAAATCAAACCTTGACCTTTACACAAGACTTACACTAGACCTCTTTATGAAAGCTGTCATTATTGTTTCAATATAAAAGTGTTTTTTACTTGGAGAAAGTAAAACCCAACAGAAGCTTTTCAGTGATCTACTCTTTATGCGCACGGTGCCTGAAAAAGCTCATTTTGTCTGCTAACAAACAAATTCTTTATGGTTGTAGTGGTAGCTCACAGGTGTTAGAATTTGCTGAAAAACGATGCCCACGTTCAGCAACATGTTGGCCAGATAAAAGAAGATGGGGAAAAAATAAACAGGAAGAAAGGAAGAGCCTGTGTCCTTACTACATGAGAGGCTTGCGGCAAAGCACCAGGGCGTCGTAGAGCAAGCACACTCCAAACACGGTGATGCCTGTCTCTTTCACCAGCATGGCGCAGGTGCCCAGCAGCAAACTGAGGAACAGCGAAGATGACGACACCGTGAAGGCCAGCGAGTCCTCAGAGACACGCCCACCCACACTCCTGAGAGAGGAGACGAGACAAAAGTATGAGAGAACAAAACAGCTCGGCTTTTGTAAAGTCACTAGCTTCAGGACAGCTTCTGTTCGTTAAATGTGACGTGGCAGTCATGTTGCAGCACGTCTAACACAACGACAGAAATCACTTGTTACATTAGCTAAATTTAGATGTTTTTTATGGCTGTAATTAAGAACTGTCAGACCTGCGTGTTCATAAGCTTTTATATGTTCAGCTGATATACTGAACATATAAATTATACACTAATAGGCTGTAACACTTCCTGTATGTAAATGAGACTAAACATGATGTTTTTATGAACAATTTTCCATCCATCCCGTAACAAATCTAACTATGGTAACAGTAAAAGTACTCTGTAAAATCTTATGTGCTTTGAGATTCTGTTCACTTTTTAAACACCAAGCTGTAATCATAAACCTCACAAAGTCATATGCATTACACGACTGAACATGAGTAACAAAACCGTTTAACATTTTCACTCACTTGTTAAAAATAATTCAGTATTACAACCACCCGTTTGTAGGAGCTTTCCAAGTTTATTCTATTCACTCGATCTGCATCAGTCTCTCAGGCAGGCCAATCTAATTTACAGTTGCAAATGTGCATAGAGAGGTTGAGGATGGTGTTGTCTTACAATAATCTAATATCTTACCTAATATAGGAGAGGAATGTCAGCAAAAACAGCAGACAGGCCAACACATCAGCTCTACCCACGATACCAGACACCTGCGAAACAGACGTGCACAGATTTGAGAGATTACGCATGTGCCAGAATGCTCCATTGAGGACACACTGCTGGATGTCTATGTGCAGCCCATTACTGTTGCTATGCTACAGTGAGCTGCACATCACTGTCTCAGTAGAACCAGCCTCTGTACTTTCCTTTCAAACCTTGAGAGCGATACGCAGTGTGACCATGGCTCATGGTTACTGGTGCCAAGAATAAGTATTAAGGCTTTTCTATAATGTCTGATCACACACGTGTTTCCGTTGGGCAAGCATGATTTGTTCATAAACAATTCTCCCCAGAACTTTACTTAGACTAACAGGTCTGCTACTGACACCATTAAAAACAGCATTCTTATTTTTTGGAATTGGAATTCTTTCCGATTCATTCCACTGCGATGGAAATAAGCTGCATGCCAAACATCTATGTGATGTATAGGAAGGGACACAAACTTGGCTGCAGCTTTGAGCAGTTTACTGTCTATGTTATCAGAACCTGAAGATGTATCATCAGGAAGTGATATTAATAAACGCTCCATCGTCTCAACATTCACTGCCTCAAACTTAAATTGGCATTGCTTATTATCCATGATAGCATGATAGGATGGGCTCTCCTCTACTCATTTTAAATTTGTTATTTTATTGCTGTAGTAAATCTTGAAATATATCCTTAGCTTTACTTATAAACATTCCATCTGTGCTGATGTGTGGCACCACCAGAGCATCACTCTGCCCATTATATTGGTTAAAACTTTCCACATCTTCTTTCTGTCCTTATTGGCCTCCTTGAGCTCATGTTGATAATATAAATTCTTCTTATTAAAATATTTGTCTGTGTTAAAGTTTATGTATGATCTACGAAAAACAATCTCTCGTGCAGTTTTCAGTGGTTTCATTTTCTTGGTCAAGCCTACAAGATTATGGTCACTATAACTAACTGGAACAGAGACAATGTTTAAGCATTGTTCAGGAACATTTGTATATATATGATCAATACAAGATGATGACCTATGACCTGCCTCTGTTGACCGTCATCCGCGTGGGAATGATTACCATCTGAGACAGACAGCAGTAGATGCTAATGAACTCTTCTTTTTCCTTAAAGGACAAGAAGTAGATGACCAATTAATATTAAAATCTCCAAATAAAAATATGTCCTTGTCTTCCATCTTTCCAACATTTCACAGATTCGTTCTACATACAACGTATTGCTACTAGGGCGTCTGTAGCAGCAACCTACCAATAACAGCGTGCCATGGAGCGGGTGTAACTGAACCCACACGATTTCCAGATCGTCAAACATTAAGTTCATACGTAGTTTGCGTGCCACATTGTCATTAATATATATAAGGCAACACCCCCTCCAAATCTGTTTAAGTCTTTCCTATACAACTTATAACCATTCATTTCAAATTCATTATTCTCAAAGGCAGCACCTAAATGTGTCTCAGAAATGAGTTTGTTGACAGCAATGACTGAATTTCCTGAAACTTATATTTAAGGCTACAAATACTACCATGAGCTACTGAAAAATATTTTGCGGAGAATCCGGGAATAAACTGATCAACCATAACGGCTAGAAATCAGAATCAGCATTCTGATTCTGATTTCTAGCCGTTAAATGGCAATATTACTGAAAGTGTAAATGTTAAATCCAGCATTCCGGGACCTCGGTTTAACAATAAATTTATCATGTTTCAGGACGGCAATATCACCTCTGTCTCTGGCCACTCTCAGCTGTAGTAATAGTTCTTTCCTCTTCTTCCTGATCTTTGTAACCTGACCACAATCTGCCTGGCTCAGCCATACGTGACCGCGTTCGATTTGAACGTGTCGCTGTCGAGGCCCTGCTGGTTCTTCAGCAAGTGTTGGACTTTATCCTCTAATTCAGGGGTGGCCAACCAGTCAGAGACCAAGAGCCACTTTTTTTTCTTTTACTGTGTTACCGCAAAGAGCCACATCATACACATGGGCACACATGAACATCACCCATCCTCCCTCTCTCTCACACACACACACACACACACACACACACACCTCTGCTCAGCCAGATTTATTGTAAATGTCACACACCAACATGATAATGACAGAAATGGACTCCTACAGTACTAAAACCACAGGCCAGTCATTTTCAACAATGAACATTGTGTGCACTGTCTCACACACACAAACTCTCAGTTTAACCAAGTCCACAAACAAAAATATAATAATCTACAATAGCATTTACTTCTACAATGCATGTTGTTTAGTGGGACTTCTGGCATTCCTTGCCTTGAACAATCCTCTTCAAATCTGGCTTGTATTCCGTTGTTGCCACTCGAAGCAATTCGAGTGTCAGTCAGAACAGATCGATGCTTTGATTTCACAGACTCGCAGACGTATGTTGACCCAAACATTGACAGTATCTTAAGCGCGGCCCATTTGACATTGGGGTATTTTTCCATTGGCACACTTTTCCAGAACTCAATGGTCCCTTCCCTTAAAGCAGGTTTCAATTGGTCCTTTTCACAAAGATCGATCATCTCCAACTCAGCCGCAGCTTCATCTGTGACTAGCGGGACTTTCAAACAGCCGGTCTCTGCATTAAATCGGTCGACGAGGAACGTAATCTGTGGCCTTTTCAATTGTAGATCATGGAACCGGGTCACGAAGCTTTCGTGCAAGTTTTCAATCAGCGTTGCATATCTGGCTCTTTGCTTACTCAGGGCAGCGCTGGCGACTTGCCCGCTGGCTTTTAGCAGTGGGAAAATGCTATAACTCCCTTTTGAATATGTCTTGAACAGCTTCAGTTTGTTGACAAATGCAAACACACTTTGCACCAGGTCAGGCAGCATTTTTAACTTACCCTGCAGGGTCAGGTTCAGTCTGTCCAAGTGACACAGCATGTCGACCAAAAAGGCCAGATCCATAATCCACTTGAGGTTCGAGAGCTCGGGATAGTCCTTCTCTTCCATAAACAGTTTCACGGCATCCAAAAGCTCAAAGAAGCGAGAGAGTACCCGGCCTTTTGACAGCCACCTCACAGTGCAGCGGCAGGTCACCTGGAAGCCCTTGGTCCAGCTCAGCAATGAGATTCTTGAATTGCCTGTGGCTAAGCGCATGTGTGCGGATATAGTTGACGATTTCCATCACAGGCTTCGTGACGTTATCTAAATTCAATGATTTAGACACGAGTTGCTCCATGTGGATGATGCAGTGGATGATCCAAAAGTCAGGAATAGTTTGGTCAGCTTTGCACAGCCCCACAAGCCCGTTCACAGATCCCATCGTGGCTGGTGCTCCAGCCGTGGCTATTGCAGTTAATTTTGTTATGGGCAGATTTGCTTTTTCAAATGCAGCCATCATGGTTTGTTCACATCTATGCCACGGGTTCTGTCTTTTAATGGCACAATATCCAGGAGCTCTTTGATCACACAATCGTTTGACACAGACCGTGCAAATATTGCCAACTGAGGCTTGTCTTCTATATCACAACTCTCATCCAAAGCGACACTAAAATACTCACATGCTTGAAGGTCAGAGTGCAACTGTGATTCAATAGCCGTGTTAATGTCCGATATTCTGTGTTCAACAGTGTGGCGGGACAGTTGGACGTCTGATACCACGCGGTTTAATTTGTTGTTTTCAGGAGACAAGATTTCAACAACGTCACTGAGGCATTTTTTAACGAACTCCCCTTCATTGTATGGCTTTTTAGCCCGTGCAATGTTCCCAAGCCAGCTGATAGGATGCGAGCGTTATGGTCTCTGACCGCTTCGTAAATTTTTGGAAAAACTGTATCTGCTTTTCTGCCTGACTTTTCAAAGTGTGCTTGTGAAGTTCAGTCCCTTTTGGAAATTCCTGGTCGATGTTAGCATGGAGTGAGCTGAAGTGGCGCTGAAGATTTGAAGCTTTGAAATGCACTAATGACGTCTGACATATAAGGCAGAATGGCTTACCATTGCGTTCAACAAAAAAAAAATATAAACTCTCCCACTCTGTTAAAAACGTCCTTTGTTCATCTTCATATTTTCTTTTCACTGTGCATTTTTTCCCTGCCATTTTAAGGGCGAACTTGCTCCTACTGGGAAATTTTGCAGTATTTTCATCTCACACACATGGCCATTTGATGAAAATACAGTATTGAACTCAAGTGAAGCGAATGTGCACATTTTAAAACAACAACACAAAAAAACCTCAAAACACAAACACAATCTTTGATATGAATGTAAGAGCCGCATGAAACCAGGCAAAGAGCCGCATGCGGCTGGAGAGCCGCGGGTTGGCCACCCCTGCTCTAATGCTTCCCAAGTTTCTGCATGTTCGTCTATTAATCCATCCACCACGATGTTATTCCTCCTCTATTCATTTTCTAAACAATCCAACTTGGTTGTTAACTCTTTGGTTTCCCCGCATATGCTGCTGACCACTAATTCAAACTCTTTCTTTCAATTTGCTTTTAATACTTTTCTCTTTGGTTTGCAGCTGACCGACAACACCATCCGTGAATTGCAGGCTGGACTTAACATCCTGTACATCCTTTAGAATGCTGTCTAATCTTTTGTTAGTTCTGTCTACAATTAATTGAACAAATGACTTGAAGTCATCTTGCTGACTTTGTTCCTGGTGAACATTACTTGTGCCAAACACTGGATGATGATCTTCAGCTTTCCAAGGGCAAGCTATTTAGATTTTTGTCAATTAACCTACTGTTACTTGTCCAGACTGCTTGCGTTTTAAGTGGAGGGGCACACACTTTGAGCATTACGTGATCATGTTCACATGGTTGTGGGAAGCCAAAATCATGATTATGATTAAAATATGTATAACTGTGCAGCCCTGGCACTAACGGATCGCCATGCTCATGGAAACATGAGCATAAAATGTCACGATCATTAACGTCAGCCCCTCAGGCCATCCTCACGAAGTCTGTTTGACAACACTCACACCAGTGGCCTGGTAGAGGTCAGCTTTTAGGCTTCTGTTAGTGCTCATCCTGTTTCTACTTGCAGAGAGGAGCAGATACCGGTCTTGATGATGGGTTAAGGACAGTCTATGGCTCTGTCCTGCTCTCCTAGTATAACTGCCTGTTTATACAAAGCCAGTCATCTGGGAATGGCACGCATATTTGTGCAAACCTTTGTAAGGTCTACAGAGAAAAAAACAAGTGAAAAACTGAGAAAATGAGGAGGGAAAGCTGCCTCCACCCGTACAACCATTCCAATTTTGGGGACTGCCTCACTGTTGCCCCTGTAGTGTACCTCTTGTTATTTCACCCCCTTGCTACTTAACTGATCAGACGGATGGTCTAGAAGTTTAAAGCTGGGCATACACTGCGAATTTTTCAGTCGCGTTATTCAGCTCCTGCTCAAACTGTATGATTGAGTCTCAGGGGTTGGAAGTTCGTAGGTCAGGATGCAGGGTCTCTCACCAAACGGCCCGATGCTGTGATGCGACCTGAGTGCTCACACTGTACGTACATAACATGAAGCTTATAACACAAAATCTGTGTCTCGCTCTCCCTCTCCGTCTTTCACTCACACAGACACACACACCACCATCAACTTTGCTAAATTGCTAATGAAAAATATTGAACAGGCAGCTACAATCACGACGGCCGACAGGTTTGATTTTCTTGCAACCAAACGACTGCTGATAGGCAGCTGGTCGTGAGGTGTTAATTGCTTCTCGTTACGCCACGTATACTACACGATGCACGCCTAGGGATGGGTACTGGTATCCTGACATAAACGGTAGTGACCAGACTGAAAAGCAGCGCACATTTCGGTGCTTTATTTCGGTGCTTTATTTCGGTGCTTTTTTTTCCCCTGAGATGTCATGCACTTTGAATTCTAGCCAATCATTTTACCTCTCCAGGGATAGTAGGCGGGCCCAGGTACGTAAGTTCTTTTAGAGCAGAGCTACAGATTAAAAATGCCCAAGGTGAAGCGGGCAAAAGTCTGGCTGTACTTCACAGCAAAATATGCAAACTCAGCAGCAACAAGTGCTTTAAGGTGATACTGTGATACTGTCAAAGGAGGTAACTCCTCGAATCTGATGAAACGCCTGGCGACGCATAGCGTTTTTTTTAAAAGCCGTGAAATGCACCGTTATTGATAGCTTGCTGCGAGACCTCACACCGAGCACATCTACTGCGGGTGTGGTGCCTGTTAACGGACCCGGAGTTAGCAACATCCCCCAAGAACCTGAAGAGGAGAGTCCTGGCCCCTAGCCCTGCCAGTGTAGCAGAAATGATGAGGATGATGATGCAGCAGCAGCCGTTCTTCTCTGGGTGAGTCGCTTAATGTTGTTCGTGTGTAATTTACGTTGAGTAGGCTAACCACGTTATTACATTAATGCATGTAAGGTGAACTAGCAAACACCGTCGTAGTTGCATGCGGCTGCCTTCTTGTTTGATGGCAGATGCTCCCTTCACCCTGGCCAAAAATGACCAAAGAAAAAGTGGAAAACAGCTAAACATGAGAGGTTTTTGGACAAAGTTTGTGTTTTTTCCATTTTTTAAGCACTGCTTCCAGCCAAAAGTGATACCATATATGCCCTATAGCTGCAGAAAAGGCTAACATCTTTTTACAAAAAAACAGCTGAACATGAGGTTTTTGGACAAAGTGTGTGTTCTCCATTCTTTAAGCACCGGCACCGTTTCAAAAGTACCGGTTTGGTACTGGTATTGGATAAAACCTAAACGATACCCATCCCTATGCACGACACGTTATTAAGGCGAAACTCGGGCTGATCCCCAAAACGGTCACACAACTGAAAACTCGGCTCAAAATGGGCCAAAAATTGCACAGTGTATGCCCAGCTTACCTGACTCGATGTCAAACTCTTATTAAAATGTGTTGAGTTCATTTTTGAGCAGTGTTGTTCTCATGTGGCTTCTAAGCACCTCCAGATGTGCTAGGTGTAACTGAGAGAGAGGTTGTAAATATCTATTATCTATAACAGCCACAGACAGACAGCCCCCATTCCAAAAAGAGCACCTGTGCAAAATGTACATAAAAACCTGATGAACAAAATGATTTGCAAATACTGTAAACCCCCATTTTATTCATAAAAGAAAACATTCATGGAAAACACGAAGTTCACAAAATATATATTTATAAGAAACAAATCAGCACTTTGAATTTGATGGCAGAAACACATTAACACAAAATACATTTTTCACTCCTATTAGTATTTATCAGCATGTGTGTTACAGCCAATTAGCAGCTCCTCATCCTCTCCCCCAACCGATCCAAGAGTTTGGGCCTGAGATGAGCATCAAAGTCTATGCAAGACTGAACTAGCTGTTTCATGCTTCCTATTCTCACTTTGTTTTCTACTGCGTAGTCTTTCCAGTTCACTCTCTCTGTCTCTCTCCCTCGCTTCTTTCTCTTAATGTCTCTCTGTCCTGTTACAGCCCCTGCTGCACTCAATTCCTATTTTCTTGCCCGATCTCTCTTTGCCTGCCTCTGATTTCCTTTCATCACCCTCGTGTGCCAATTTCTATACAGCTCTTTTTCCACGCTACACATTCATCTACCCTCCCCTTCTGCTCCTTCCATCTCCAATTTCTCTGCAGCGCTCCTGTAGTGAACGTCTGAGCCCTTTGTTGTTGTCTCACCTGTTGAAGTGAGTGAGAAGAGTCGTAGACTGTAAGCTTACAGAACTTGACTCACCACCTCTCAGAGGCAGATCAGGAGAAATGTTGCCCTTTGGGAATCACATGGAGGTTGAGCTGAGGGCACAAAGAACTCAGAGGACTGATAGCCAGTGATGGGAATAACGGCATTACTTCTTTCATTAACGAGTAATCTAACTAATTACTATTCCTATCATTACAACGCTGTTACAGTTACTAACAAGAAAATGCGTTTGCGTTACTATTCTTCAACTAACAGACGGTTGAAGCTGTGTTCAGCTTACCGCACCTTATACCAGCTGCAGGAAGTAGCTGTAAGTAATCTGGACGCTACAGCTTTAAGTGGCTGCGCGCTCCCGCGGACGGCGATCACGATCACTGTCTAGAACAACACCTGGAGCTAAGGGGGCAAAACAATCGCATGAGTGCTGCTGTTTGACTGAGGAAGAATAAAGTAGTCGTGGTAAGCCAATCACATGACCACTTAAAGACAAAGCAACAAGGTGACATATACCAGTGTATAAACTGTGTTGATAGGCCAGTAAAACCAGAGTCATGATAAAAAATATATACGCGTGTTTTTCCTCAATAGTTTGGTCACGTTTACTGTCTAAGGACAGCGCAGCGAGCACTCTCTGCTTATGAGCAAAAAAACAAAACAAAAAAAAACAGGGGAAGTTTTAGGAGAGAGAGAGACAGCAGAAAAACAGAGAGAAGGAGTTTTGAGATGTGAGAGATTTGTGACGTTTAGCGTGTTTGGAGTGTGTAGTTAATGTGTAGTGTTGTGACAATGAGGCGACTGCTGTCTCCAGGTAGAAACAGTAGTGATACACCTGCTGCTGTCAGACCTGCAGGTATCAGCCTGTGATGTTCTCCTTTATAGTGGACAGAAATTATTTTTTTGGAGTGGCACAAATAATTTGTGTGGCATCTTATTGAAATTTGTCTGATTTTAGATCAGTTGTGTTAATACAGTATGTCAAAATGAAAACCTAACTGTAATTTCAGACACGAAAATCAAAAGTAGTTAAAAATGGCCAATTATACCCTGGACCCCAGAGGGTTAAACTTTTTTTTTTTGTTTAGGCTAACGCAATAGTTACTTTTCAAGTAATTAATTACTTTTAGAATATTGTAACTCAATTACTAACTCAGTTACCTTTTTGAAGAAGTAACTAGTGACTATAATTAATTACTTTTTCAAAGTAACTTGCCCAACACTGCTGATAGCAGGATACCTGAGCCCTGCTGTGTTTCTCAAAGCTTTGCCCCCGTAGCTTGATAATGCTTTCTTTCTCCTTTCCTTGATCCTTTGGCTCTGACAGGGAAAAGTTGCTCCATTTGAGGGATGATTTTAGATGAACAAAATGAATAGATAATTTAAATAAATTAAACAATCTTTCTTCTTCTTCTTTCATATATTGCAATCTATTTGTCATACAAGTTTATATCGTGAAAAAAATATGAATACTCAGTGAAGAAGTCAGTCAGAAATCAGTTACTATTGCCTGGCCACTGATTTCCTCTGCATACCAAGATGGTCAGCGATTTCATCACCTCCTTCAATTGTTTGTTGTCATTTGGTTTTAGAAGCATTTTTTGGTTGTCATTTTCTAAATCTGTTAATGACTGAAATATCATTATCATTAACAGATATACAGTAATTCTCCAACTGCCCCTGCGGGCGGTCTATCCTTCAAGCTGAGGTCCTCTACCAGAGGCCTGGGAGCTTGAGGGTCCTGCAGTATCTTAGCTGTTCCCAGGACTGCGCTCTTCTGGACAGAGATCTCTGATGTTGTTCCCGGGATCTGCTGGAGCCACTCGCCTAGCTTGGGAGTCACCGCACCTAGTGCTCCGATTACCACGGGGACCACCGTCACCTTCACCCTCCACATCCTCTCCAGCTCTTCTCTGAGCCCTTGGTATTTCTCCAGCTTCTCGTGTTCCTTCTTCCTGATGTTGCTGTCATTGGGAACCGCTACATCGATCACTACAGCCGTCTTCTTCTGTTTGTCTACCACCACTATGTCCGGTTGGTTAGCCACCACCATTTTGTCCGTCTGTATGTGGAAGTCCCACAGGATCTTAGCTCGGTCGTTCTCCACCACCCTTGGGGGCGTCTCCCATTGTGACCTCGGGACTTCCAGGTTATACTCGGCACAGATGTTCCTGTACACTATGCCGGCCACTCGGTTATGGCGTTCCATGTATGCCCTGCCTGCTAGCATCTTGCACCCTGCTGTTATGTGCTGGATTGTCTCTGGGGCATCTTTACACAGCCTGCACCTGGGGTCTTGCCTGCTGTGATGGACCCCAGCCTCTATGGATCTGTGCTCAGAGCTTGTTCCTGTGCTGCCATGATTAGTGCCTCTGTGCTGTCTTTCAGTCCAGCTTTCCACTGTGACAACTTGGTCTCTACAATAATGACTCAGTTTCTAACTGGAACACAGACCATCAGCTCCACCCAGACATATGATCTCATCCCAAAATACAGGAGAAAACACAGACACAGATTGATGCTTCATGAAAATCAAAACCTTCATTTTTGAAACCTGGCAACAAGGGGAATGGCTGTCTGACAAATGTGTGACAAAAAGCAACAAAACGAGCAGCGGGAGCAGCTTAATGAAGATAGACTTGAGAAGATAAAAGTCACTGCTCTGTTGGTTACCATTTCAAATGAATGAAATATCCT
Organism: Mchenga conophoros; assembly: GCF_057382185.1. NCBI lineage: Eukaryota > Metazoa > Chordata > Actinopteri > Cichliformes > Cichlidae > Mchenga > Mchenga conophoros. The sequence continues at coordinate 41,313,299 of NC_140542.1, forward strand.
GTGACTATCCTGTGGTCAACGTTTCAACTTAGAGGAGGAAAAATTTATCATTTTGAATGAACCTCTTTGTCTGAGATGTTGAAGTGGAAACCAGTTCTAGTGGGCCAGGACAGTCAAGTTCAATATGTTTCATGTGATAACTGAAACTCTGTTGTCATATTCCCCGAGCAGCCTGTAACTTTATGGTTATACTCACAGCCTCGGTGTGGACAGGGTGCACGGTGAAGAGGAGCGCCGTGACGAAGGCCAGGCGGCGGTTTTCAAACACGTGGCACTGGCATACGTGCATCAGCAGGCAGGTTACGGTGCAGTGCAAACACACGTTGACAATGTGGAAATACAGAGGTGTCATACCACCCAGCACGATGTTCAACCTAACAGAGAGAAAAATTCAGCTCTGTGAGATGGACAAAGTATAAAAAATAGAAATCTTAAAATATCATTAAGAGAGTGAAAAATAAAGTTTAATATCTTTATTTTTCTCAAAGACCGACACTGTTAGGGGACAGCCTTGTCTAAAACACATGCACATCTTTGGATTTACTGAGACAATTCCTGAAGTAAATTCGGTTCTGTGTTCGTGGATAAGGTGACCGTCTTATAATTCTTAACAGAATCTCAGTTTTCACAGTGGCATGAATTTCAAACACAACATGATTGCTTTGAAGGAAAATGTTAGAGCAAGTAAGTGAACATTTTGTCCTCAAAGTTGATGCATTATACTGGAAAGATGTTCATAAAGCTATTCAAAACATCTTTAGCACATATTTACCCTTTGATTTCAAATCTATATTTTAGGATACACACCCTCAGACATAAAGAGTGCAGAATAAATACTTGGTCTGCTGTTGGCTGCAAGTAAAAAGGCACTGACCAAAAGATGGCTAACACAGGATTCACCAACAATTAAACACAGCTGGATTGATGTAACTTGAGAGATTTATAAGATGAAAAAGATAACTCTTTTTTAGTGAATTTAGAGTATGAGAAATATATAAAACACTGGAGAAAATGGCTCTGCTATGTGGGTTCTATGAGGCTGGGTGTTAGGCCTGGGCGATATGGCCTAAAATCCATATCGCAGTATAATTTGAAGCATGTGTGGTAATGATATATATCGCGATTTATTCTTTTCTTCTGTATCTTACGCACTTAAAATCCATTACTTTTCTCAAAAATCGACAGTGCGCCTTAAGTATGAATTCTGGTTGTGCTTACTGACCTCGAACCGATTTTATGTGCTACACGGCGCTCAAACCTCTGTCAAAAATGTTTTAGTATGGCTTTGGTAAGCTACGAAGCCGCACCGTTTGATGAATTGTTGTAGTCAGGAGCCTTGCGGAGTAATCTGGGTCCTAAACTCCGTCCGTTTCAGGTCCCAAAGTCAAACGAACACTGCAGAATCACTGAGAGTTATAAACTGTCTAAATTCTTTCATCTTTAATAAAATGATCAGCGTTGCTGCTTTACCAGGTGTAACACTTAAGTTTAACATCCAGGCATCCATGAAAACAACAGAGTTAGAAGTTAGCAGGAAGTTAGCTCGCTAGCTTCCACCTAAACATGATATAGCATGTTCTGACAGAGATTTCTGAAAAATCCAAACGTACAGCTCTGCTGTCATTTCCAACATGAATGAAGACAGAAAACTAAACAGCAGTGACGTTTGTAAGGTTACTGAAGTTGGGCTAGCTACTATATAACGATGTGCTACGTGATTGCTAGCGACACGGCTATGTTAGCATAACATAAACAGTGAAGCTGGAGGATGAACGCTAACTTTTTTCCACTCGATAAAAGTTAACGTGAGGGTTTCCGATGGTTAGGGACAAATGCAATCGCATGGCAGGATGCTGTAAACGGACCAAACTTCAGTCAGGAGAACAACTGAGATAATCCATCCACAATACGAGGTTAGTCATTACCTCCTAGGACCTGGCGTCCACATATGTGGACATCACATTTTGGGTTGTTTAGACCAAAATACTAAATTTTGCTCTACAAGGGCCTGATATCCACTTATGAGGACATTATACTGCCACTGTTCTATCAAAATTTAAAGCGAATGTCCTCATATCACTCAATCAATCTTTATTTATAAAGCACTTTTCATACAAAGATGTAGCACAAAGTGCTTTACATGGTTAAAAGCAGCCCACCCCACCCCGCCCTCCAACTCACTCCCCACACTCTCATTAACATAAACGATCATGGATACATACACCCCCCCCCGCACACAAACACACACACGCGCAGACACACACACACACACTCACATTTAAAGAGTAAAATTGGGCTGGGCACACATGAGCCAGGTGAGGAAACACTATCACAGGGAGCCATCTGCACCGGGAGCCGGTCACAGACCGCAGCCTCCAGGCTGGGCACACAGCAGGAGGGAGGCAAAGAAGGCCCCCAGCCAGGCTGAGAAGTCCCACAGAGCCCCAGCAGCACAGCCCCGGTGCAGAAAGCCCCCTCCGAGGAAATGTGGATCTTGTTTTTGTCAGAAACAAAAATCAGGTAAAAAAACAAAAACAAAATAAAAATCTGGTAATTCTTTGTTTTTACATTCATCGGGTCCCAATCAACCCAAATAGCAGAGAAAAATTAAAAATGCATGCCATGAAAGAGTTCGGGTCTTAGGAGGTTAACATACTGCTGCGTGGGCTGGGCTGTAGTTGCCCAAGGGTAAAAACTGAGCTTTAAAATGAACAGTGGTAATAAAAACCGAGAGAGGGCGACAGTGATCACTGACTGTTTTTAGGGGCTTGTTCAGATTAAATAGAACAAGATGCAGAGCATTAAACATGTCAAAAGTACAACAGCTTTAATAAAAGTCTTTTTGTAGCCTTAATGTTACAATCTATCCACTTAAGTCTATTTACAACTGGAATATAAACTGTTTAAATTTACATTTCCTGAGCAAATTCTAATTAGTGATGCCAAACCTAACGATCTTTACTTCTCACACGTGATGCTTAAATAGTTCCAGCAAGGGTTCAAGTAGGTTTATCGACACACCAACAACAGCCAAGCACATTCCTAAAGGTGACAGATACAACAAACGAAAAACAGCCACCCTGAAACCAGTTAAGGTCTTATCAGTAACTTATGGAAATATTCCATAAGTGAGTGGAGGTGAATTTCAAAGGAGCAGATCAGTTCAGTCTGACATTCACAGAGACATCACATGTTCTTATATCTCCACAGAGTGATGTGACATCCTTCTCTTCAGCTTTAGCATATACACAGCGCCTGAGGTACAAAGGCTGTGGGATTTCTCGCCACATGTTTGTAATGGAGGAACATAGTTGACACACACTCCTCCAGGAAGCAGGTCCCAAATCTTTCACACGGCAAGCTAATAAAGGTGGTGTGAAGAAACGGCTCTCCAAGCTTCCACCCAAAGCGGTGAGCCTCCTCCCTGTGTGAGCAAGAAGGCAACAACTGCCACTCGTGAGAGATTACCTTCCTACTCCATTGTCTGATCAAGACACACTCATTAAGTGCGTTTGTCTGTAAATCTGGGAGCAGATGCTTGTGGAAAGCTGTAAGCCACGCTTTTCGCTCTCATGAGATGCATTAAGTTGCTAGTACTTCTTCAAAAACTATATTACCAGGGAGAAGGACAACTAAGCAACTGCTTGAGAGGCTGCAACAGTCTAGAGCAAATAGAGTGTCATCAAACAAAGAAACAATCCTGCTGCTTGACCAAACACACACACACACACACACACACACACCTTGCTGATTTAAGGCCCCAGTATACCCGCCGCAATGGTTGCTTCGCTCACCGGAGAGGTGCACGACCAGCCGATTTGGCCATATTTCAATGAATGTGCTGCTCCATTCAGAGTGGGATGGATGCAGTCTCTCCTAATAAGACCAGGTATCCTTCAGAAAGTTTCCCAATTAATTATAAAGCCCACATCGTTTTCTGGACACCACTCAGACAGACAGCAATTTAAGGAGAGCATGCAGTTAAACATGAGGAGGGGACCAGAGAAAACTACAGAGTCTGACATCCAGAACTAGAATACGTAAAAACTCTTGCTGGTGAGGATTAACTTCCTGAGTTCAGTGTTTTTGGATGTAGAATACATTGATACTGATACCGCTCCTAATTTTTCAGTGTGTGAGCTGGATATCAAATCTGAACAATGACAATTTCTTTTTCTTAATCTGACTTAACTCATTCACTGCCATTGACGTCTATAGACGTCAATTGAAAAACTTACGTTGACTGCCATTGACGTCTATAGACGTCAATTACGTTTTTCAATGGGAGGGGGCAGGTGTGGGATTTGAAGGGGAAGGTGACTGGAAAGGCAGAAAAACCCCAAGGGCACCTTACAACACCGACCCTGATAGCAGGCTAGACGGTGACCTAGGCAGGCACCAACTTGAAAAACTGAAGCCCACCAGCAGTAAAAGTAGACCTGCAAGGAGGTGCAGGGTTTGCGCACGTAAGGGATTGCGCAGTGAGACAAAAATGTGGTGCAAGTCTTGTTGTGTGCCCTTGCATCCCGGAAAGTGTTATAATGATTACCACACAAAAGTGAATTATTCATTGTGAATAAATGTTTCACTATGTACATTTTATTTTTTCATATATTTGTAAATGAATTGTTTTGATAAAACATAACCTTTCTCAGTGTTATTTCTGTTTTATAGAAGTGAAAAACTATTTTATATGTTAGAGGTGTCACAAAGCAAGAAATATTAGTGTCAAAGGCACGTTTCTGCTTGAAATGTATTTTTCACAAAAAGCTCGTTTTCTCCCTTTTTTTGGTCAAAACAGGCATTTTTGGTGGAACCCACCTCTCTTCTACAGCGGATTACTAAAGAATGGAAAATGGTAGAAACAAGCTTTTTTTTTTTGGATGAAAGAAGAGAGTCTGTTCTTCATTTTGGTAGGTTCAGCGTTTATATGATCATAACACACAGTTTTCTGTGGCTCTTCAAAAATGAGTAAAAATGCTCAAAAACCCTGGCAGTGGGGAGTTACCTGATTTGAAAATGGCTGGCAGTGAATGAGTTAATATCGGTTTTATTGCTAACAAAGGCCTTTTCACATACTGGATATGCAATTCCATCTGTTTTCTCCAAAACGTTTTTGTCCCACAGGCCTAGAGCATCTGGCAACTGCACTATTAAGCAATGGTCATCAAAAATGTGCATTCCCTGACCAGTTGTGAGGTTATTTACTGCTGCTAAGTAAAAATTAGTATACAGTGCTGCATCATAAACCTCTTTGTGACTGCTTTGGTCACTCACAGATAGCGGCAGTCACCTGCAGCTTGCATGGAAGACGCTGACTTTTCTTGTTCCTTCAAATTGATCAGTACAGAAGAAAGCTATTTTTAACTGCTCCCTGTTTCATGGGAGGTCACCACAGCAGGTAGCTCCACATGTTTGACTTGGCAGGGTTTTTTTGGTTTGTGAAATAAATAAATAAATATTTATTATTTAATGCTGATCGAGTCAAAACCATTGCTTTGGCCTGGTGGCCATTGTTTTCAGAAGGTGTTTCTGCACACCAACAACCGGCATGTGGAAACTACCAGAACTCTACTTTGAAAAACCCTGTTTGTGTGTCACCAAATACCGTTTTTGTTCAATAATCAGCGTGACCTGTGTATATACACATAAACTTTATTAAAATAGATAACATTGGTGTTTCTGTCATGTAGTAACTGCTAGCCTTAACTGTACAAAGGTTGCTCGACACTATGAAACACATACAGACTTCATGATGTTCGGCTAATATTTTTATTGTGAATATTAATCATGAGGGTAAACGGCCCTGTACACCATGGAGCGAGGTCAGCATATCCACGATATCCTCAGCTCCATGAGTTAACACAGAGTTTCCCAGCTGACTATCTAACTGTCATCTACGAATATGTCACGGCTCATATCTATATGATTTTACAGGAAATCATCCGTATTACTGCCAACTATTCCAGAGACGTGAAAATCTACAGCATAAAGAACACAAAAATATAGCAGTCTAACGCAACACTGTAACAGAGATGAACCGTCAGTTTGTCGCAGATCAAAGTGGAATGAAAGTGATTGGTTGAACAGGTGTGATCTGTGTTTTCTGCATTTTCATCAGCGTAAGAGACTCAGCAGCAGATTAGAATAACAGTTATACATTTAATAAATCACAAAATTAACAAACCTGTTCGGACAGTTTGAGTTTGTATTCCCTCAGCTGCAGACTCGCTGTTGTTTAAATGTTTGAGAGATATTAGATATAAACAAACGTCAAACATAGACTCAGTCTGCGTTCACATTTGATATGAGGCCAACACGTACAGTGGCTGTGTCCTGTTTTAAGATCATACATATAAAATTGTTGTCTGACCTCCGTCGATCCAGCCGCTCAGAGTCCGTGGTTACCATGGTTACTGCATAAGCAGCTGTAATGTAAACAGCTGGCACAGCGGAAACCTACCAGCAACATGAGTGTTTATGCTTGTCATTGCAAAAGAACCGTCTGAATGGTTAACTGAAGTTAACTTGGATAAATTATAGTTAAGGAGTATCACAGATAACGCCCACGTGAGCTGTGTGACTGTTCACCACTACACTGAAATCAGTAGGCTATTACTGAAATACACGTGCTATATAGGGGTGGGTTTTTATAATCGATTTATTGATTAAAATCGATTCTGGCTTGGATAACGTAAAATCGATTCATTAAAATCCTGAATCGATTTTTTAATATAAATTTATTTTGCCCGAAATGCCAGAATCTCAGGTGAAAGATCACAAAATTTAAACAACCACCAAACAGCTAAGACAGTAAATGAGAGCAGGTAGACGGATTCTGCACAAAGATGTAAACACACAGCGCGGACCTGCGGATCAGAATCAGTGAGATGTCTCCTTTCTCAGCTGACGGTCGGGGCTGAAAGCCGACAGCTCGCTGATTCTGATCCGCAGGTCTGCGCTGTGTGTTTACGCCCTTTTTGCACTGATTCTAAAGCTGTTAGTTTGATGTCTCTCCAAACAATACTGACCAAACCAGCAGCAAAGAAGATCCAAACTACGCTTCACATAAACATCGTCATGAATTCACTCTGACTTTTCCTGTTTTGCTTCCACCACGATAAAAATCACACTTCATACACAGCTCTCTCCCTCTCTCTCTCTGTACTTCAAGAACAGTTTCCCGTCTAAAAATCTGTTTTCTTCATTATTCGCTTGCTTGTTACGCACAGGTCTACCGCTGTTTACAGGCTGTCGGACGACGTTTTTTTTCTTCGTTTTATATACTTCCGAAAAGAAAACCTAATTTCTGCCATTCAATACTGAACAAATTTAAAGTTTTTAAAATTATGCAAAATGCAAAACACTTAGCCGTGTCTCTAATAAAACCGCTGTAACTTCAAAGGTAACGTTCATATGTTGATTAATGGTTTTCTTTCGTTTTTGATGTACTGCAGAATATTTTTATAAAATCCCAGGCCAGGAAAAATCACCTTCATGTTTTTCTGTGTTTTATCTTCAGCTACTTTGACACAAAGGCATCTGCTGTGACGCTCACACCTTTGATAAAGTCTTGTGTGTGTCAGCTTCCTTTTTATACATACAAAAATATGTAAATGTGCTGATCTGAATTATAATATTTCTGACTGTCAAAATTTCCCAAATTCAAATCGAATCGAATTAAATCGAATCGTGGATAGAATCGATTCGGGACCTTGTGAATCGGAATTGAATCGATTCTAGAAATCAGTGACGATACCCAGCCCTAGTGCTATATCATAAACTATGATATAAACAGGGAGGTCCTATTAACATGTTTAGTTTTAAAGGACACCTTCCTGCCTTTAGTCTCATTCATGAGCAGTATTAGTTTTCTTCTAACATCCAGAAGTCTGCACCATGTGTTTCATAGTTTCTAACAAGCCTTTGACAGGTAAACATAACATGACCGAAACACCAAAAAAAAAGAAAAAAGAGAAAAAAACAAATCACACAAATTATCATTTATTTTTAGTTAAGTAAACTCTAAAAATTCTAACAGACAGCTGGTGCTTAGAATACAGTTGAATAACTATTAAAAAACAGATGATATAATATTTCTGTCCAGGTTGCAGTCTGCATGATGAACATGCTGTTGCAAACTCTGCTCCTCTCGGTGGAAATGCGCCTTCTCTTTCCTCTTTGTATAAAAAAATACTCCTGACATGTACGGGATTCACTACAGGTTTTCGCGTGGGCAGCGTATGTCCTTCTCTCCTGGATCGGCTGGAGCTTTCTCTTGGCGCCTTCCCAGCTTTGACAAAAGTCCAGCTGGGATAACCACATTTACTCAGGACTTCTTGATGTGATGTTCTTCTGCCTCCCTGGCTGCTGTGTCAGTGGGGATGGCGTTCGCTTTGTGTTGTAGCGTCCTAATGACACCCAGTTTATGCTCCAATAGATGATGAGAATCAAAACTTAAATACTGATCCGTATGCGTAGGTTTACGGTACAGATCAGCTTTTAGATGTCCCCCATTACTGATGGAAATCTCACAGTCTAAGAAGGCTAACTTGCCACTTTTCATATCCTCCCTGGTGAATTTGATGTGTTGGTCCACTGATTTAATGGTGATCCGTGAAATGTGGTACGTCCTGAGATTTGATTTTCACCCAGGTGTCATCCACATATCTGAATCAATGACTTGTTCCAGAGTAGGATAGCAAAGCCCTCTTTTCCACTTCTTCCATACTGTTTATAAGGTTGTGGAAACCTGCAGTCAACTGAGACTGAAGAAGTCATTTGGATGAGTGACGAAACGTTTCTCCCACAAAACGCTATGTCCAGATGAACAGAATCAACTTTTGGAGATTTACTTACCTGGATGATTGAGCATGCATCAAGACGTTCACCTATAAAGTGCTCTGTTGGGAAACAAGCTCCAGCAGCTCTGCGCTCGGGGAAAACACTATATTTACTTATCTTGTGCAGAAAAATGCGCTGACATTGCATTAAATCAAGCACCGGCTGCCCAGTTAAACTGTGACTATCACCAGGTAATGTGGGCGTGTTTCATGATTTAGCAGCAAGTGTTAAACAACTGACAGATGAGGAGGAGGATGCATGCAGGTAAACTTAGGGCCTGTTGAGCTGATCGCTGGTGTCATTAGAAAAATGTCAGCTCGTTCTTTATGTTACAGAAGCACAGAGACACAAGAACAGGCGGAAAGAGACGATCGTTCGGTGAAAATGAGAATCTGCGAATGCAACATGCAGAACGTGTAGAGTGAAATATGTAAACAAGCTGGTTAACGTATACATACATATATTTACAACACACACATACAAAGCAGTTAAGCTGGAACACCGGGGCTGTGAGCTCGGTATACTCTAGCTAGCGACATCTCCGAAAACATCGGAGCACTTTGCAAACATGTCCTATGCTGCAACCTGACCAGACATGTGAAGATTACGCCGCTACATTTGCAACTAAAACAATACTAAAAGTGTAGTTGGTGACAGAAAAATGGGATCTTTTCAAACTTTATGCCACAACCATTGCTGCCTGTGATTTGAAATGCATTCTGGGATACCTGACTGCCCCGAATCCACAGTTGTAATCGATTATCTGGATCGACCTGTCTTGACTTACTTTACATAGCAACCAATCAAATGTTAGAGAAGCTGCAGTGGCAGGGTTAACCCCGCCCCCTGAGTTTGATGGGTGAGGCTGACAGAAGGGGACAAAATGCCAATATGAATTAAATAAATACATCACTAGATAATGAATTAAATATGTCAATAACTAGTTAAATGTGTCATTAATTAATTAAATGTGTCATAAATATTTATTTAATTAATTATTTCCAATTTTAATTAACTCATTCACTGCCATTGACGTCTATAGCCGTCAATTGCAGTGAATGAGTCAATGGGTTTAACTCATTCACTGCCAATGGCTGGCAGTGAATGAGTTAATATTGCCACATTTAATTCCCTAGGGCCTTTTCTATTGCTGCTCCTAATGTCTGGAACAATCTGCCCCAGCGCATTAGAGAGATCACTGACCACTTTTAAAACACGTCTTAAAACCCATTTTTACTCCTTGGCATATGACACATTTTATGGTTTTAGACTTAGAGACTTAGAGTTTTTTATTGTCATTTTATTGTCATATGCGTAAGAAACACTGAAACAGAAACATTGTGGGTCTGTATACAAGAGCAGTTATATAGTACAATAAATAAATAAATACAGGTGGAGGGGCTATGGTCATTTAGGGTAGAGATGGTAATTTTACTGAGACCAAGATATTGCACAGGACCGAAAAATATTGCACATACCAAAGATATTGCACATGAGCCAATAAAAAAAATATATTGCACAGAACATGGAAAGACTGAGATGTTGCAATAGCAGCGTCAGAGTGGATGTGTTGGAGAAGTCTGTTCACACTCTCAGTTTGCATTAAGAGTTCTGACAGGCGCTGCTGGGCTTTCTTCACCAGGGCAGATGTGCTTGTGGACCAAGAAATGTTCTCAGATATGTGGGTGCCGAGGAACTTAAAGGAGGGCACCCTCTCCACATAGTCACCTTTTATGGCTAGGGGAGGGGGATCAGTTCTTGTTTTGCGGAAGTCCATGACCAGTTCCTTTGTTTTCTTGGTGTTTAGGGTGAGGTTATTGTAGCTGTAATCTAATTTGCTGATTTTATTGTTTTAAATGTAATTCTAATTATCATTTTATACTATTTTATGTTTTTGCTATTTGTGCTGATTTTATTACTTTAAATGTCATTTTAATATATATGGCAATTAAGTCCAATATGGAAATATGGGGCGATCGTGGCTCAAGAGTAATCGGAAGGTTGCCGGTTCGAACCCTGTTCCAACAGTCTCGGTTGTTGTGTCCTTGTGCAAGACACTTCACCCATTGCCTACTGGTGGTGGTCATAGGGCCCAGTGGCGCCAGTGTCTGGCAGCCTCGCCTCTGTCAGTGCGCCCCAGGGTAGCTGCAATGTAGCTTGCCATCACCAGTGTGTGAATGTGTGTGTGAATGGGTGGATGACTGAATGTGTAAAGCACTATACAGGCCATTTACCATTTTTATAATCTTATATTTTTTTACTTATTGTATCATTTCTGGCATGTCAAGTGTACAGTTGTTCTGAAAGTGCTATATAAATAAATTGCTTGCTTGCTTAATTAATAATTTAATGGTGTATTTAATTAATTCATTATGGCAGTCCTGGTGTTCCATAGAGCAGTGGTTCCCAAACCTTTTTCGCTAGACCCCACCCCCCCGCGCACAAACACATCCTCCAACCACAAACACCCATATTTTGCTCCATTGCAGTTTATTTCACACCTCAAACATTTAGTAAACAATTAAGCAAGTACAAGTAAACTGCAATAAATTACAGGTAGTAAGAAAATAAACTACTAACTCTTTTATGCTATGTCCACACCTACACGGGTATTTTTGAAAACGCAACCCAAAAAAGGAGTTTTAAAAAATCTCGTTTTCGGTGATTCCAAACGCCGTTTACTTGTGGACGAGGAATATAGAGTTCTTCACGCAGCGTCAAATGTATGTGCCTTTTTTCACGTCACGCTCTGCGCCACGTTATTGTTTATACGAGATGAATTGCAGAATGGCAGATAGTCAGATTAACAGTATTTTGTCTCTATCTTCAGGTTTTACACGCTTACATTAGGGGTGCAACGATACTCGTATCGATATTGAGCCGTTCGATACAGTGCTTTCGGTTCGGTACGCATATGTATCGAACAATACAACTTTTTTTATTTATTTTATCAACTTTTCTTCTGACGATGCTGTCTGTGTTGAGCGCTCAGTGGATCTGCGTTCGACTACTCCGCCTAGGCTGCACTGTCGAGTGCAGATCCACTGAGCGCAGCGCAAGCTAGCAAGACAGAAGCTAAGCTCGTTGCAACATGGCAACTGCCTCAACGCTACCCGAAACTGAACCTCTCCCACCCTCATTCAGATCTGGCGCTTGGAACTATCTTGGTTTTGTGAAGCATGACCCTGATGGTAAGCGCGTCATGGACAAAAGTAAAACAGTATGTCGGATGTGCCACCCAATGCTCAATTGGTGGGAACTAGTGCGTTAGCGCAGTTAGCTTGTTGACGTCGTCCAGCCCTAAGCACGGGAGGATCCACGGTAACTTGTTAACGGAGATTTGCTGTGTTATGGCGTTAAAGTCATTTTAACGAGATTAACGCTGACAGCACTAGTGGGAACACAACGAATATGACTGCACATTTACGCCGACAGCATCCTAGTGCAAAGACAAGTGGAAGCAGACAAAAACAACAAGCACGCATGCTACAAACTTTACCCGAGTCATTTAGACAGCCGTTAGCACAGGATTCTCCTTATGGGGACCTGATATGTTTAATATGCTGCTGAGAATATAGCCCAGAAGAAGCGTATAGTAGAGCTTTTATTTTGGAAAGAGCCATTTCTCTGTAATAAACTCTCTTTTCCAAAGATGAGGGATTTCTCGATCAGATAGATTTATTTTTTTTATTATTTTGTTGTTTCAGCAACATTAAATTTAAAAACTGTACTTTTGAGCTAAAATATATATTTATAATTTTAATGAATGACAAATTAAAAAGGCATGAACATTTTTTTGTATCGAAAAAAAAATCTAACCGTGACACCAAAGTATCGAACCGAACCGTGAATTTTGTGTATGTTGCACCCCTAGCTTACATATACACACGCAGTTACTGTCCCTCCATTTAGAAAGGCAGAGGCCTAATTATTTTACGTGTAGTTGTTTTTTTCCTGTGTAATAACAAACAAATTTCCCACATGTGGGACTAATAAAGGTTATCTTATCTTATAATATTCAACATTGCTATCAATGCATTTTTCAAAAAAAAAAAAAAATCCTCTCTTTGCAAAATGGGTTCAAAAACATAAACAACTGTGAGATACTGTTTGTCCGTGATTTGGAGAGCCCAGCGCGTACTCACGACGAAGGGAAAAGCAATTCTGCAGGGGAGAAGTATTTGGGAAATACTTTTTTTAACTTTTGAAATGCTGCTGGCTTACCGACACGGAAAACTTTAAAAAAACAAAAAAACAAACAAACACACACTCACTATGAGAGAGGAATAAAATGTCTGATTTGATTAATGGCCCATCGTATCCCACCAGAGCTTTATGTCTCGCAACAGCCATGCTCTGTAACTAGGGTTGCCAACCGTCCCTTAAAAAACGGAATCGTCCCGTATTTCGAAACAAAAGTACACGTCCCGTATTGAGCTAATAAGGGACGCACTTTGTCCCGTAATACAGTGAGAATCAAAAGTAGTCTATAAATGTTAATGGAATTAACGCTTTGTTTGAAAACATAATTCCCAGCCCCTCTCCTGATTTGTGACCAATGAGCTGACAGCACACTTATGACAATTCGAGTATGACAATTCAGATTACCGCTCATCTCATTGGTCGAGGAAAGGTCGCTTACGGAGAAAATACCGGAAGACAACAGATGACCATAACAAGAAGCATGGCCAACAGGGAAACAAACGCCGACACTGCGGTGCAAGTCTCGGACGACAGTACACCTAAAGCTGGGCAGACACTGTGCGATTTTTTCAGTCGCGTTATTCAGCTCCTGCTCAAACTGCACGATTGACTCGCAGGGGTTAAAAGTTGGTAGGTCACGATGCAGGTCTCACACTATACGGCCCGATGCTCTGATGCGACCTGAGTACTCACACTGTGCCTCCATAAAATGAAGGTTATAACAGAAAATCTGTCGCGCTCTCCCTCTGTCTTTCACTCACACAGACACACCACCACCACCATCAAGTTTGCTAAATTGCTAATGAAAAACATTGATCAGGCAGCTGTGATTGAGCAGCAATGTAAATCCAACTATTTTCATGGTTGTTGTGGTCGTGATAATTTTGTGAGGCCACATCGAAAAGGCTCGGATGAGCTTTCCAAAGTTCTACAAGTTGTGCCTCCATCGCTTGTGTCCAGATCACACGCTGCACAGCCGTGCTGCGCCGTCTTTTTCGCTGACATTTGTGTTTGCGCGTGCGCAGTGTGACAAACTGCGGTGACACCCTCACGACCAAGCGATTGATGATCGGGAGCTGGTCGTGAGGTGTTAATCGCGTCTCGTTACCCCACGTATACTACACGACGCACGATGAAGGCCAAAATCGGGCCGATCGCCAAATCGGTCGCACGACTCAAAAATCGGTTCAAAATGGGCCAAAAATCGCACAGTGTGAGCCCAGCATTACACTCACACAGACACACACACCACCCCACCATCAACTTTGCTAAATTGCTAATGAAAAACATTGATCAGGCAGCTGTGATTGAGCAGCATGTAAATCCCACTATTTTCACGGTTGTTGTGGTCGTGATAATTTTGTGATGCCACATCGAAAAGGCTCGGATGAGCTTTCCAAAGTTCTACAAGTTGTGCCTCCATCGCTTGTGTCCAGATCACACGCTGCACAGCCGTGCTGCTCCATCTTTTACACCAACGTTTACGTGTTTGCGCGCGAGCAGTGTGAGCGGCTGTGATGAGACCCTCACGAGTGATTGATGATCGGGAGCTGGTCGTGAGGTGTTAATCGCTTCTTGTTACCCCACGTATACTACACGATGCACGATGAAGATCACTCAAAAATCGGCTCAAAATGGGCCTAAAACCGCACAGTGTAAGCCCAGCATTATAGCAGCAATGTTTGTTCCCCTCAGAGAAAGGGAAGAATGGGAAAAGGAAAACACCTGGCTGGAAAAAGTTAATATGGGCATGTGCAGTGAATATCAGCGCTATGTGGCCAGAAGTGTGATAATATAATTTATTTTGTGTAATAAACAACTGCAAGGATAGATGATTACAAATAGATGACTAATACATAAAAGTAATACATAGATGAATAATGATGATGAGTTAAGATGCGTAATCATGGGAACAAGCGGGTTTACAAACAGGAGCAGCTGATTAGCATTAGAAAAGCTGAAATAATACCTCAACTGAAGCCAATTGTACTAAATGCACTAAATGTGCACTGTTACAAGAATGTTTTTCTTTCTATTGTTTTCTATTATTTTAAGTTAAGCAGGACAGAGTTCTTTTAAAGAAAGATTTACTTATATTCTCAAAAGTTAAGCATGACAGGCTTCTGTTTAAGAAGGAGACCTGTTTTACTGTGTTAATGTTGTCATTTTGAGCTAAAAATAAATGGCTAAATGATCATTTGTTTCACATGTGTTCATATCACAAAGAATAAACATCTACTTAAATCAAATTCAAGTCAAATGGTTAAAAAAATAATTTCACACACAAAAAAAGAGCTAGAAAATTCACCACACTGGGAAGGGTGAAGACAACTGGGTCGCCCGGCCCTGGCCACGAGGTGTCCCTTATTTATTTTTCAGGGAGTTGGCAACCCTATCTGTAACCGGTCCCGTACCAGCAGACTGAGAGACAGCTTTTTCCATCAGGCCATCAGACTGCTGAACACGTCATAGACACCTCAGCTTCACTACTGGAACTTCAACATTATGCACTCCATACTGTATATAAATGCCACTTGTTTTGCACATATTCAACTCTGTATATTTTATATATTTTATTATTATTATTATTATTATTATTATTATTATTATTATTATTATTATTTTATTTTTTTACTATTTAATTTGTAAAAATGTGTATACACACACACACACACACGTAGGAAAATATTTAGTATACACATCCAGAAATGCATACACTATTATATATTGTACATATATTTATTAGTTTCAGGTTGGCCATTCTTGTATTTTGCTCGTTTGTGTTGTTGTGTTTGCACATCTCTGTTGCTTGTGGGGCTCGCACACAAGAATTTCACTCGCATGTGCTGTGCCAGTGTGCCTGCACATGTGATGTGACAATAAAAAGTGATTTGATTTGATTTGATTTGAACTAACAAACTGCCTAATGAGGAGGAAACGTGGGGAATGATGGAAACATAGGTGAGCATTTATCTGGAGGCCATTGTGCGGACTGTTTACTCATTATGCTCTTCCTTATCAGACATTCCCACCCTGTTAAGGAAGCCCGACTGGGTACTCCCCACCCTCGCTATTTCCATCCATCGACGACCCGAGCACAACAGACCAGCCCACTCCAAAACCGCTCCAACCACTACTACATCTCCACCCATACAGTACACCTCCAACTACACCACCAGACTTCAAGCACCTAAAAACCTGCGCAACAGGTTCCACAGATGTCTGTGCGATACGTGAAACTTGAATCAAAGTAGTAACGTGGGCTGGACGGCTGGATGTGCTGAGACAAGCTGCTCTGCACGCTCCAACTCTGCATAGAAAGAACTGGAAGCGAGACTCTCGCTGTAACATTCCTCCCGAGAAGACCCTGCCTGGTATCGGCACATAGCCGGGGTTAGCAGCGTTCGGCTATTGCAAAGTTCAGCATTTCGCTACAGCAGCCCGTCCCTACGAGGGACAGCTGGATGACGTCAGCCCGAAACACGCGTTTACATCGCGGAGCTGTCGATCCAGCAGAACGACTAGCACTAAGTGTTGCTGTTCAGAGCTCCAGGTAAGGCGGGAAGGCTGAGTTCCGAGAACTTACTTGAAGGTGAGGATGCACAGCGGTCTGTAAGACTTGTGGCTCGTGTTGTCCGCCATCCTCTTGCCCCAAAAGTCGTCGCTGAAGATGTTTCTGAGGCTGGAGCCAGGTCGGACGTCCGGATTGTTGACGATAGCCCACACATCGTCGTGCACCAACTCCCCGTGGAGAGAGTTGCTATAGCACAGGATACACAGGGCGGCCAGCGCGATGTAGCGACCCGCAGCCCACACCGTCTCCGGACGGACCGTTACCCGCGACTGCTGGCAGAATTTCTTGTCCCGTGCAGACGCTGTCATGTCGGGCCTGGCTTTCCCCGCGGCTCTGGCGGACTGAGAACGGGAGTAGCAGAGAATACGTCCATTCCACCTGGAGTGTAGCGGCTCTGTGTTCTGGGGACAGCAGGGATGGTGGAGATGTACTTTGTTGCCTTTAGGTTCTGTGGGAGAATGTCCTACTAGTAGGCCATTCCTAGTATTAGAAAATGTGAAATCGTCTTTATTGTTTTTATTTCTGTTATATTTACATTACTCTTTTCATAAATAGTTGTTTCATATTTACTATTAACAAACCAAAGAGTAATCTGTTTTGTTTACATACAAAGGTATGCACTTGATTGGTCGTTCTTGACCTTGACAACATCAAAGACAAGTACATCAGTTGCCCCCTTAGAGTCTAGTCTTTTTTGGAGGGGGAGGGGCAAAATCGCTGGCAATATCGTTATTATGTTGTTTGGTTTGTTGTACACCTAGTGTGACTTATATTTTTGAAAACAGAACGTATGACATTGCTGCTAACAAATAAACAGACACGACAAAAGACTGAAATAAGAGGAAGAAAGTAAATGGAAAAAAATTGCCCTATGTAAGAGTCTATTAATAGATGTTATTGGTGGACCAAAGGCAAGACGAAGCCTCCGTGTACGAGCTTATGTGAAGAACCTGAATGCGACATCAGCACAGATCGCGCCTGCAGACGCATGCGCAGGAGACGATACCTCTCTCGCCTTTTAAAATATCAGCCGCAGATAATTAATGCAGGCGGGGCCAAAACTGCACGAGCCCATCATTGTGAACGCGCTCACGTGAGCTGTCCTCTTGCTCCGTGCCAGCCGGACCCCAAACAGCAGAAGCGGCAGAGTCCTTCTGTACACCTTGCTGCCTCGTCACATCTGAGAAATTATTATTATTGTTAAGGGAGCATATTTTCTGATACACAGACTTTAGTTTCTAACATCTCCTGTTCAATTCTGTGCAGTATTTCTGGGTTGTTGTATTTTTGGAGGGTTGTTATGGAAGCAGACCTTTTTGGTTAATGCTAGCAGAGCTCTCACCAGCTTCAATCATCTGTAAGACATACTGCATTGTTTAATACCGCGGTCAAGTGAGCCCTCACTTACGAAGACACAGTCAAGCTAGCCGCACCGCCAGCCGCACCTAAAATGTTGTTGCACTATTCTTATGCATATTACGGTATGGGTCTTTTGTGTCCTGACACTATTGTACTTCACAATCCACTCCCCCATACGGTAAAAAAAATAAATTTTTCCTGGCCAAAATATATTTCAAATATATGGTAAATATATTTTGTATTTGTGATGCTCCAAAAAAAGATTTTTGAAATTTAAAATATATTTCTTTCAAACCAAAATACATTTCAAAAGATATTTGCGTTCAAGAAAATACATTTCCAACCTTTCAGTAGAATATATTTCAAAGTATCCCTTATCTAACCTCTTTGGACCTGGCGTCCACATATGTGGACGTCACATTTTGGGTTATTTAGACCAAAATACTCAATTTTGCTCTACAAGGGCCTGATATCCACTTCCGAGGACATTATACTGCTACTGTTCTATCAAAATTTTAAACAAATATCCTCATTTGTGGCTCTTATTTTTCTTAAAAACAAAAATAAGTTAAAAGAAAATCTGGTAATTCTTTTTTTTTTTACATTCATCGGGTCCCAATATGCCCAAATATCAAAGAGAAATTAAAAATGCATGTCGTGGAAGAGTTCGGGTCTTAGGAGGTTAAAATGTATTTAGTGCCATAATAATAATAAAAGTAACAACATCTGCATCTAATCACATCTGCAAACACAGTTGGATTCAAACAAAACACAGTCAAAGGTCTAGCAAGAATTAGGTTATTTATTCATTTGCTTACAGTATTTCACATTAGACAATATTAGCATTCACTTGACTTTGAAATTAATGGTCATTGATACAGTACACAAAATACAACTGCTATGTACAGTTTAGCTTTTGACAATATATACAATATACTACTTAAAGAAACAGTCCACTTTTTTTGAAAATAGGCTCATTCTCCATCTCCCTCAGAGTTAAAAAGTTGAGTTTGACCATTAAGTCTTTGGTCTTTTTTCTTTTTTACAGATTATACAAAAATCATAAGCACAATGTTCATTTTGTTGAGCAAAATTAAACAGCACTTCAAATTAAGCGAACAATCAGTTACAACAGTTATTATGCTCATGATTGGCTGTGTGCCACTGATGGCAGGGTTGTTGGGTGTGTAATCAGGCAGCGGAGGCGGCGTCTGGGTTCAACATTTTATTTTAGGCTTTACAGCGGAGCTCCATCTTGTTCTCGCTCTCTACTTTCTTCTTCTCCTCTTTCTCTTACCCAGCCTCATTAGCGACACCCCTGGTCTGACAGGGTAACAGCATGTACTAATTTTCTTCCCTTATTATAGAACCTTGTAAACACAACATCTCCCCCTTTTCTCAAATAATACTCTTTCCCTTGTAGCACAACCTGAAACATTCGACAGCCTTTTACTTTTGAGGGAATTAGTAATTTCAGAATAGTATTATATATATATCCTGATAAAAGAACTGTAATGGCAAAGTAAACGTGCCCCGGATCAACCCTGAATCAAAAGGAACAACCATGTGCCCTCTTCTCAGCTTATCAGAAGTCACAGCTGGAATTAAAGATAACTAATGAAACTCAAATGCACTTTCCCTTCACAGTCATTTCTCACATCTGCATATTTCTCCTTTCTTTTTACCTCTGAACTATTTCATAACAAAGTCTTTTGTCCATCTTGGTGGTTGTCTGTCCCTCTGCAGTGTGGGACGTGTAGCAGTCTGTGCTGAGCTGATGTTTTCTGTCTCTGTATCAGCTCTTTGTGTGTGTTTTGAGTTCTCTGGGACAAGTGAGAGACGTGCTGCATTCCATCTTCTCCCATCGCTGAGGATGAAAGAACTCTCACCCGTCTGCTGCTGTACCTCCAGCGGCTTGGTGTATTGTGGCTCTCCTTTTCCCACATGGAATGGCTTTCGTACTCTCACTGACGCACCCACAGTCACTTTAGTAGGTTTAGCACCTCTCTTTCTGTCTGTATAAAGTGCACTTCTTTTCTGTGTCAATGTCACTTTGGATCTGATGTGGTCATATTGTCCAGCATCCTTTGGTGGTGGCAGAATGTTGAGTTTAGTCCGCATGGCACTTCCTCTGAGGAGCTGGAAAGGGGACTCACCGGTTGTCGCGTGGGGAGTCGCTCGATAACTTTGAAGCAGTTCTGTAACCACAGTTTTCCATGGTCGCTGAGTAGCTTGTGCTGTCTGTATGGAGTCCTTCAGTACTCTATTAAAGCGCTCCACACATCCATTTGCTTGAGGATGATAGACGCTTGTCCTGATGTGTTTTATGCCCCTTTCAGCGAGAAACTCAGCAAAGGCAGCTGAGGTGAACTGCGGACCATTATCAGTTGTAATTTCATAAGGGTTTCCTTCACGGGCGAAAATGGAAGTCAGGAATGCAATCACTGTCGCAGTTGAGGCGTTTGGTGTGAATGCGACTTCAGGCCACTTACTGAAATAGTCAACTAGTGTGATGGCAAACCTGCAGTCATAGGTTCCTTGTTCAAACGGACCAACAATGTCGACAGCAACATGTTGAAACGGACCCTCTGGGAATTTGATGGGTTGTAACGGTGCAGGTGAAACAGCTGCAGTCTTGTCACACGATTGGCAGGTTGTGCATGTGGACAATATTTCGTGGACCAGTTCATCCATGTTTGGCCACCAATATAGATCTCTCAGGCGTTGTTTGGTTCGGACCATGCCTTGATGTCCTTCATGGGCTAGGTGCACTACTTTTCCTCGCAGAGATTTAGGAACAATCAGCCGTGTTCCTCTAAATATCAGCGGTGACTCTGCTGCCAGTTCATGTCGGACCAGGAAGTAGGGTTTGACATCATCTGGTAAGGATTTTCTTACTTTCGGCCAGCCCGAAAGAACGATCTGTCTTAGTTTTGTTAATTCAGGACAGTCTTCACATTCTGCTTTGAAGTCAGCCAGTGGAAGCGCTGTTAGCTGAGGAGAAATTTCAGCAATCTCTGTAATTAAGTCCTGTTCAGAGTCTTCACTTGTGTTTGTGGTATGCAGGGGAACACGGGACATACAGTCAGCTATAACATTTTGGCTTCCTGGACGGTACTCTAAGTCATACTGGAAACACATCAGTCTGGCTGACCAACGTGCTATCCTCATGCCAGCTCTGTTCATCCCCTTAGTACTTAACAGGGTGGTGAGGGCCTGGTGATCAGTTCTCAGAGTAAATCTGCGTCCCCATATGTACGTCCTCCATCTTTCAACGGCCCATACGCAGGCGAGGGCTTCTTTTTCAATTGTTGAATATTTCCTCTCGGCTGGGGACAGGGTGCGGGAGCCAAAAGCAACAGCACGTTCCTCATTGTTTGAGTTGATCTGGGTCAGAACAGCTCCAAGACCATAATCTGACGCATCAGTGGTGATGAACGTTGGCAGATTTGGGTTGAAGATTGCCAGTGCTGGGCTTTTTAGTAGCATTTCCTTCAGTTTGTTGAAGCTTTCATTTGCTGTATCAGTCCATTGAAGTTCAGCCGTCTGGCTTGTCCGAAGTAACTCACGGAGTGGTTCAACCACAGTTGCATAGTTTGCTAGGAATTTGCTGAACCACGAAGTCAAGCCTAAGAAGGAACGAAGAGCAGCCATGTCCTTTGGTGCAGGGGCTTTGGCAATGGCAGTCAGGTGGTCTGGGCTGGGGCTCAGGCCATCCTTGGAAATGACGTGTCCCAAGAACGGAATAGATGTCTGTCCAAATGAACTTTTGTTGAAGTTGATCTGCAGACCGACATCCTTCAGGCGTTGGAGGACAGCCTGTAACCGTTCATCATGCTCTTCTCTGGAATGTCCATACACTATTATGTCATCCAAGTAGTTCTGTACTCCTGTCTGGTCTTTTAGGACTGTTTGCATCATCTTTTGGAAGGCAGAAGGGGCTGAAGCAAGTCCAAATGGAACTCGGGTAAACTGGAAGAGTCCTTCATGGGTTATGAATGCTGTGAGGCTTCGGCTATCAGGGTGAAGAGGTAGTTGGTGATAAGCTGAACTTAAATCAATCTGGCTAAAATGTGTAGCCCCAGCCAGCTGTGCGAACAAATCCTCCATGTGAGGAAGAGGGTAACAGTCCATGATCACACTCTTGTTAGGTTCACGCAGATCCACACAAAGTCTTAAGTCTCCCTTACTTTTTCTTCCAACCACCAGAGGACTCACCCATTCAGCTGCATCCACTGGTTCGATGATGCCTGCTTGGAGTAGACGTTTCAATTCAGCTGACACCTCCTCACGTATGCTGAGTGGTAGACGCCGCAGTTTTTGGCGAACCGGCTGTACTGTCTTGTTCACTCGAACTTTGTGGATAAACCCTTTAACAGCTCCGAGATGATGGGAAGAAGAGGAATCAATGTTATTCACCATGCATGTTTGTTTACTGGCTGGTGCTCCTCTTGCAGGATCCTCTCCTTTGTTGATGACTTTTCCAGCAATGATATCAATGTTAAGTGCTTTAATTAAGTCCAACCCCAGCAACGGTGATCCATCTTTAACTATGAAGAATGATCCTGGCACTTTTCTGTCATTGTTTGCAACCCTCACTGAAGCCTGTAGGCAGCCAATGACAGGCAAGTCACCTTTTGCATAAGTGACAAGCTTAACTTTCGGTTCAGTCAAAGCGCAGGGTGCAAAATGTTCTTTGTAGATGGCTTCTGGGAGGATAGATACTGAAGCTCCTGTATCCACAATTAACTCCAGAACCTGAGAGTTTCCCTGTGGTGTTTCAATGTTCATTTTGCATGTAATCTTATCACATGCTGCAGTCATCAGTTTGTGATCATCGACACATAAAACTGTAAACTCAGGAACAACTACTTCCCTGACCACTGCTACAGCTGATTTACAAACTCTGGCGAAGTGCCCTTTTTTGTTGCATTTATCACATTTTACTGTTGCTGCTGGACAGTTTTTATCATTAGCCAGGTGTTTCTCGGATCCACATCTGAAACAATGACGCTGTTGCTCTTTATCACTTGCCTTTTTGTGCCATTCTTTAGATGTAGGTCCCCGAGCTTGAGCCAGTCGCGCTCCTCTTTTTCCCCGAAGACGTGCGTCCTTCACCTCCACAGCTTGTACTGCCGCAGTCTGGGCCGTGGGCGCAGCAGAGAGGAGTGTAGCATTCTTGACCATGCAATAGTAACTGCCTTGTCCAATGTAAGGTCCTCCTCCAGCAGCAATTTTTCTTTAACAACACTGAGATTAGCATTAGCAACAAGTTGATCCCGAATCATTTCACCCTCCATTATTCCAAAACCACATGGCACAGCTAATGCTCTGAGGGCGGCAACATACTGGGTCACCGTTTCATCAGCCCGCTGAACTCGCTGTCTGAATGTGTGCCTGCATGCCACTACGTTCACTTTAGGGACAAAGTGGTTTTCAAGCGCAGTCATGGCTTCAGCAAACGTTGTACCTTGATTCGGCAGTGTGTAGAACAGTCGTTGTCCCTCTGGTCCCAAGCAATGTAATAAGACGGCTCGTCGTCTCGCCTCCGGCCATGCATCTCCCGTAGCATTTATCACTAGCATGTAGTTCTCAAAGAATTTGCGCCACGTCATAAACGGTATTGGCGGCTCACCCGCATGTTGCAAAAAGGGCGGTGGGCTCGGCACTGAAGCGCTCATCTTCGTCGCCAATTTGTTGGGTGTGTAATCAGGCAGCGGAGGCGACGTCTGGGTTCAACATTTTATTTTAGGCTTTACAGCGGAGCTCCATCTTGTTCTCGCTCTCTACTTTCTTCTTCTCCTCTTTCTCTTACCCAGCCTCATTAGCGACACCCCTGGTCTGACAGGGTAACAGCATGTACTAATTTTCTTCCCTTATTATAGAACCTTGTAAACACAACAAGGGTATTTTAGATGTCCTGTGGATCATTGATGATGTTCCTTTAATGATGCAATATAATATAGCACTTAATGACTTAATGTAATGTATATCTGACGTTTTGCCATTTAATGTTTAATTATGTATGGTTTTTTTTATGAACTGGTTTAAAATCACTTCAGAAAAATACCACATGGCAGAAAATCATGTTTTCTCGTGTTTAACCTTATTTAAGGAATTCACACTGATTAATGCTTCTAAAAATGTAATTGACTTTTAGTTTTTCAGTGTGAATGATCAGACATTTGCATTTGATCTCTGCAGCAAGAATACCTGTCAGATGCCCAAGGCGTTTTGATACTGGTTCAAAATAACTTGGATTTGAGGCACAGAGACTATGCTTTGCTCGTTCATAGAATCTTCCAATGGCATAACACGTCTCTCCACTTTCATTTTGACATATTACAAATCGTTTAATGTTAAAGAAATTTTGATCATTATCATTCAACATAACAGTGAATGAATTACGTTTGACTACACGACTGTAATCTTCTGAGTGAAACACCTCGCCATTTGTAATGATTCGTTGAAAGTACTTTACTCTGCTCCTTTGTACCCCATAACGACTCAGTGCCATATAGTCATCCCTCCTAATTAATCGCACTTTAGGGTGATTAAGTGCAGTGATACCATGTGTGCGAGTTACATCTTTTAACTGTTTAGGTCTTGTTAGAGATTCAAATATCTCCTTGCATTCATTTGAGGCATCTTTCAGTAAAGTCTGGCCATAAAATGGTAAGGCCTTCTGTAGCCAGAACATTTTTACAATCTGTAGCGCAACCCCTTGAGTGCTTTTGATCATGTCTAGTAGTTTAGCATTGTAAGACTCAAACACAAAGGCGGAATGAGCCCACAAAGGCCCCCAGTTAACTACACTCCTTGGTAAATGGAGGCAAAGATGTACATTATAAGACAGATTAGCTTCCCCATAGAATACCTCCATGTCTTTCACAAAATCTGTTAGAAGTGCCTCAGACTCAGTAATCTGCTCTCTAGTTATATTTTCGCCCAACAGAAGGGATACTCCCTTGACTAGTTTAGACCAGTGATTCAGTAGTGGTTCTGGCAATACACCTTTCAGTACAGGTAAGCTATAATAAAAGAGCCACATATACATATCATGGGCTTTCCAAAATTTCCTCAATGTGACAGACCTTGGCACACGAGGTACATTACATGGCGGTTTAATCTTTAAAAGCATTTCATCTAACAGTTTTGTAGACCTGCCTATATACCAGTGCTTTTCATGGTTTTCACTGTTTAACCACAGCCCTGTTACAGTTCTTGCAACACCCAGAAGTACTGAATGCATATAGTCTGGGACAGACCCTTCGATAATATCAAAACTGGGAAGTCTACACAACATACTTGGCCCTTTAACACCCATAACAGCTTTACCAGACTGTAGCGCAGCTTCTACAAATTCATTAGTTTGTTCCTGATTGCGGAGCTGAATGTCCTTCTGAAAAGGATATACACGAGTGAATCCTCTGCCTTTTTCAACTACCTTTCCTTCATGAAGGCAGTAGGAGCATCCGTATTCACCATTAAACTGTTTAAAATTTTGGATCAGAGGTCTGGCAACTGAGTCACTCATTAGAATTAGAGGGATTACTTTGGTATTGACAGAAACGCCTTTGTCATCTTCCCATGTGAAACCACTGTCCTGTAGGCCCACACACTCATCAATGAAAGGTTTTAAGAAACTTCTCATGTGAGGCTTCTCATCCCCGAACCATAGTGCACAAAGGAGTACATTATCCTGTCTTGTTTTCAATGGCAATTCATTAATGGTGCAAAAAAGGGGCCAAATACTACAAGGGGACTTTTTAAAAACTGGCACACCATCACAGCTAAATGTTAAGCTGAGGGTTTGAAGGGCCGTTTCTGAACCACTTAAAGCTTTCTGATACAAAAAACCATCACAAATGTCACTGAGAGAAGTAGATGTTTCTGTTTGCCTTCCTATTAATTCATCTGTAATTCCTGGCATTCTCAAGAGATTTTTGAGTTGATCTTCCAAGGAGAGGTATATGAAAAAGTTATTGGTAAACCTACTTGCTTTGTCATAGGTGCTGTTGCATTGAACACAATGAACTTGGTCCAGTTCAGCTGACATTATATTACTGCACTGTTCACACACATAACAGATTTTCATGATGTCTTTTGTATCATCAAAAGCTTTGTAAAATGAATATTTTGTCCTGCATGCTGAATCACTGCCACCAACAACATTAAGGATTTTCATGATATCTTTAAGACAGTCATTGGTCAAACTGTGTTTGAGCTTAAGTGCCAGAAGTAGTAGTTGATTTTGCTCTTTAGTTTGACCTGAATCCACTGGGACCTCTATCTGAACAGGACCTGCAGTGCACTCTTCATCATTAGTCATCAGCAGAGTTCTGTCTTCTGGAAGGGTGTCTGGGATTTCCTTGAAAAGAGAAGCGAGAGAGAGAATTATGGGTCCTGTAAGCAAATCTTCAGTGTAAGAGCATTAACCTAGTGGACTCATAGACGCATTCATGTCTATATCGGTGAGATCTGCCCTGTAACCGTCTTCTCTGTATTTATGCATCTCTTTTTTTAACATTACAGCAGAAATTTGAAATTGGTCTCATTCACTAATTGTGCACTATTTGACATGTCCATTCAGTCTTGCCAAAATTTAAGTGTGCTTAGGCTGTCAAAATGAATGCTTAGTGCTTTCTTTCATGATAAATTCTGTAAGAATATATGATTGCAGTAGAAAGTAGAAATTACCGTAAAAATCATAATTAGAACAATGATTACTTGTTTTATTTTTTCTTGTTCAATGCACTAATTCATGAATATTCTTTAAAAAATAATGTCTAGAAATGTAATGATCTTTTTGATTTCATTTCTTGACTTGAAAATTCAACTAACTATTGTGTACTTATTTCGACAAATCTATAGTCCAATATTCAGAATAAATTTAATTTAGGTTTATGCATTAAAAGTGTTTTCATTACAGTTAACCCAAAATGTTTGTATTCCAACACTAACCTTAAAAAGAGACCAATAAGATTATTATTAATATTAATATGAATCAAGCATTTATTATTTGGTGTAACTGAGGTAATTAAATGCTAAGGGATAAGATAAAATGGATGATAAGATAAAAGGAATAAAATGTTCTTTTGGTAATCATCACCCTCAAGTTGTTCTAAACCTATTTCTTTGTTCTGTTGAACACAAAAGAAGATATTTTCAAGAATGTTGATAACCAGTTTCTTGTCCCTACTGACTTCCATAGTGTTGTTATTTCATACTATGTCCATACTATGTCAATGGGGACCAGCAACTGTTTGGTTATCAACATTATTTTGTTCAAAAGAAATTCATACAGGTTTATAACAACTTAAGAGTGAGCAATTGATTAGAGAATTTACATTTTTGGTTGAACTGTTCATTTATGAATTTACAAAAATGCAAATTGAACCACCAATCATATCATAAGGCATACCTTTTGACATTCCTTGATAACATTCTGAAGTTCTTCTTCTGCAACCTTAATTCTGAAAAAGAAAATATACAATAAAGAAAATAGAAATTGCTTATTGCTATATTTGAACTCTAAGTGAACTGCTATTAACATGATAAAGATGTGATCACTTATAAAGATGTTTATTGATCAGTAATAAGCAGATTAGACATAGCCTAGCTACATTCCCTGTTTAAAAGAGCCAACTCCAACTCCAGATCATTCATTTGGGAGCCAGAGTACCTTATGGTATGGTAATTTATAAAGATAATTTTTTCCTTACAATTTTCATTGTGGCTATTAATTACATTTGATAAAATTTACTTAGAATGATGTTTATACCATTGTTTTAAGCAACTGCATGTCCTATTTTTACAAGAACATAAGCTGAAAACACTAATTGAAAATCCTTCAATGCTATTCTGGAGTATTAAGCCCCAAATGTCTATTACACATTGGCTTTGTTTATTCTTGATAAAAAACAAACAAACATCTTAAGCATGCAGTGGACGATTATTTGCCACTTTGAACGATTACATAATTGTGGCATCCTTAGTGATTGCCACTAGATTAATTGATTGATTGCCCTATGGCATTCGTTAATGTTAAAGAGTGAGGGATATTACATTACCAACACACCTTTCTTTTTGTGCCCATCTCCGTTTGGTTCTTGAAGGAATTTCCTCTTCAGGATCAGTTAGATAACGTTTATACGAAATCCTTTCAGGAGGCTCGCTCATTTTGACTCACACGTGACCTGTTGATGACATTAAAATCACATTGAAGAAAACATCGAGGATTGTAAAACAGAA
Source organism: Mchenga conophoros (assembly GCF_057382185.1). NCBI lineage: Eukaryota > Metazoa > Chordata > Actinopteri > Cichliformes > Cichlidae > Mchenga > Mchenga conophoros. The sequence goes on from NC_140542.1 coordinate 41,341,533, forward strand.
ACTGCAACATATAAAATAAATGTAGTGAAATATATGCTTACCGAGCAGTTTTCCAGGGAGTTCGCAAAATTGCAGCGTCTTCTTCCGCGAGCGTCTGCACACGCAATGGAGACCTTAACAAAAACTTTAAAAACTTAAACATAAAGTCCCAAAAACGTCCGTCTTTGTACGTCACAGGATTAATCGAAAAAAAGGTACTTAAAACAATATAATATGTTTTTTCTATGAAATCTATGCTCACCAGAGATTATTCAAAAAATGCAGCGTCTTCGTTCTAGATCTGTAGGTTGTGTGAAAGTGTAAAGGTTAATGAGCGGAGCAGAGTATGCGCATGCGCGTTGCCATTGTGCTTTTTATAAATAAAGATAAAATAAAAAGTAAATATTGAAATATTCCCAAACATGTGCAATGAACGCGCAAAAAATATTAATAATAGTAATAAAAAAAATTATTAGTTGTTGTTTCTTCCCCCCCCCCCCCCCCCTTTTTTTTTTTTTTTGAAATATAACCGATGTTTGAGGCGCAATTTCCGAATGGCCGATATACAGACGGGAAGACACAAGCGGATAATGTTCGCGTTAATTAAGTGGTCGGAAGATGGAAAGTTCTCAATTCTGCCAACTGAACACATTCGGGATTTTGATGAGGAGGAATACTTAAACGGTTTGGAGGAAAAGGACGTTTATTTGGTGGAGTGGCGACAAGGCGCCAAGGAGCCAAAAGGCGGGTGGCCGGTCTATGAAGCCTCCATCATTAAGCTAGCAGGTGCCTTTTCTCCAGTATAATATTACTTTATTGTCGCTTATTTGTTAATCAAAATATGTAACTTAATTATATTATGATGTACTTTAGCCTTTTTTATTATTATTCTGCCTCCTCAGAAAGGGAAAAAACTTTGCAAACAAAGCTTAAGGAAATCGAAGAACAACTACCCAAGCCAGAGGTGCTTAAGAGAAAAAGTAAACCTTCTATGAAACTCCTTGAGGCCACAGAGGTCACAGACGAACCGGCAGCTAAGAAAAAGGTGAGTGTTTCGCCACGCGTACACACACAGACATATATACTAATATATATATATACCTGTTTTGTGTATATATATATGTATGTGTAACCCCCCCTAACATTTTGAGATCATTCCTTCATACAGAAGGTGGCTTTTAAAGAGAGAGTTTTTTGTTCCATTTCTTAGGCATACCCAACAGACCAACAAAACGATCTAAAGTTATGGAATGAAAAGAAACTTGAACATCTACAGCGTGTCATTAATCAGTTGAGAGAAGAGAACTCGAATCTAAAAAGAGAGAACGATAGGCTGAAAAATGAAATACTTGAAAGTAAGTACTGTACTATTGCATGTTTTATGTGTGTGTTTACACTTGTCATATACAATAACTATCAAAACCTATTCACATTTAATTTCACTTTCACAGAAATCCCACCTCTCCTTCAGGCTACACAGCATTTAATTACCAAGGTTAGAAACAAAGCACAGTTATCCTTCATTAATAATCACTAATTACAATGTTCCACATTTCCTTGCCTTTTTAATCATTTTGAGGCCTTTTGGAGTTTTTTTGGGGTTGTTTAGCAGTAATGTTTGTGCCTATTTATTTTAGCCCATGAAAATGAATGCAGATCTTCCTGACGTAAGTAAAATCTAATTAATTTTTTGTCATTACCATTAATTTTGTTGCTTTGTTGTTTTTGTGCAGTTTGCAATCATATAAACCTAACAAGCATCAGTCAGCAGTGTGCCTAACCTAAACAGATTCTTGCTTTATTCACATATGTAGTTATATGTACTTGTACATTGTACCTAGGGTTGCGACGACTTGGCACCGCCCCATTGTTGTGACAGCCCTGATTGTACTTGTACACTACATCGGAACAGGGAACAGTCTGCCACATTAATGTATTTTTAAATGACTTGTTTCTAATACATCAGTTTTTCTCTTACAGATGTCAAAGTCTCAACCTGATGCTGCCCTCCCTCATCCTCCTAAAGTAAGTATTAGTTGTTGTGGTTTTTTACGCAGTGTCTGTGTCACGTGATATTATGTCACATGCTAAGCATAACTATTGAAATAATAACTGTTTTATAACAGATTTTCCCAAACACTAGCTATGTTTGTTGTCATTCAGACCAGTACTACTGGTTAGACATTGCTTAATAAGGATTGTGTTTTTTTAGCTGCCATCACCAGTGTGTGAATGGGTTGATGACTGAATGTGTAAAGCGCTTTGGGGTCCTTAGGGACTAGCGCTATACAAATACAGGCCATTTACCATATAATTGATATTCCCGATTAATTTCTCATCTCTGATTGAATGCCTTTGTTTGTTTGCCTTTTTTTGACCATAACAAGACATTTTTGCAGGATATATATGGTGAATTTATATGCATAGATACAGTCGTAGTGCTTGACACATGCACAGAGCAGTAGATGGACTAGTAGGGAAATAATTACAATCATGATGTTGATTGCTGATGTCAGTATATATATTTTAGAGGAATGTTTTGTTTTTCACCCAAAATGAACTATATTCTTCAGAAGAGATTTTTTACCCCACTGGATTCTTATATATTGTTTTTTTTTTTTGCTTGTTTGTTTGTTTGTTTTTTCTCCAGAACATGTATGCTGTACCTATTTACTTGAATTGTATAGATATATTTACGTCATCAAAATATGTCACATGACTTACAAGGTTTAGATTGTTGTGCAACATTGTCACATTCTGATATTTATTCAGTGGTTTTATGGCAGTCAATGCTATGTGTATTTTTTTTAATCTTTAAATATTCTCCTTTATAGGTGCCCAACTCTTCATGCAAAGCGTCTGGGGATTCTAAAGTAAGTATTTTTGATTTTGCTTTGTGCCACCGCGAAATGTCAATCTTTCTTATTAAAGTGTAAAGACTCAATCATCTAAGTTATTCTGAGTTCTTCCTTCTTTCATTTAGTTTACCAGTAATACTCTGTCTGTAACAACATTGTTGACTTCATATGTATGTGTTTATTTATTTAAAGGGTTCCAGTGATGCTGAATATGTAAGTAATTTTGCTGAGAATTTAGGTAGGTGCAAACTCAAATGTGTTTTTTAAAAACAATTTATATTGAAACACTCTTTTTATGTGATTGCAACCACAGGTGGAGTTAGCACATGCTACAGGGATAAAAATTCTGAAACATCAGTGGGCTACTGCTCTTCAGGCCCAAACACCCACTTTAATGGTGCGTGTTCTTCTGATGGCCGTCTTCCCACTGGAGGTTTTGATCCAGAGCAATTTAAAAGGTAAACAGCTTTGAAACTTAGTTCCAATGGTTAGCTAATAGTATTTTAAAAAGCCTACTTCTCTGTCACCAGTTTCTTTACCAAAAAGCATAATATTGTAGTTCAAATGTTTAGATGAACAAAGATCAGATTTTTGGAAATGTAACTAGCCAGACACTCAAATGTTAATGCTTTTTATAGGAGGACACAGCAAAACAGACATCGGCGCAGAGCGAAGAACTGCCCTTGATAAAGAAACCATGACAGCCATATATAGTAAGTGAAGACTGTGTATCTAAAATTGCATACTGCACAAGTAACTCACTTTGCAACAATAAAAATTGCACAGATAGGTGATGAAGCATTGAAGTGGTTGGACTCAGACAAAGAAGGTCAACAGATTGAATGCTGGAGAGTAAGGATAGATGACCAAAAGGGGTGTTAGTATTACTGTAATGTGAACTGGATAGACTTTCCATCGAGGGGAAAAAAAAAGGTAAAATTATGTGGAAAATATATCTGTATCTCTATAAACTCTATAGATATATATTAATATATATATAAAATATAAATATATTTTGAAATGTATTTTAGCGCATATATTTTTTGGCCAATTTTTGTATATTTTGAAATATATTTCAAAATATATTTCAAAATATTTTTTTTTACCGTATGGGCCCAGTTTTGGTTCATCTCCACTTTTCACCCTGTGATCCACAGCCCAAATTACTGTACGATTCAGAGAAAATTAACAGTAAACTTTACCCAATATACAGTACTGTACTTTTATTATCCTCATCTTTGAGCTCAGATTACACAAAAACTGTAAGAGGTGACACTGATATTTCTCTAGATTCTGGCTCTAGGCCATCTCCACTTTTTACCCAGTGATCTACCCCAAATTACTGTATGGTTTTCCAGAAAATTAATACTAAAATTTACCAGATTTACAGTACTGTACTCTATATATTCTCATCTTTGACATCAGATTACAGGAAAACTGTAAAAGGTGACACAGATATCTTACTGGATTCTGACTCTGGGTGACCCCCACCCTTCACCTTGTGATCCACGCCCAAAATTACTGTACAGTTTTCTGATAAAATTATAACCTAATCCATTACTGAACAAATACTAAAACATAATATATATACACTCAACAAAAATATAAACGCAACACCTTTGTTACTGCTCCCATTCCCCATGGGATGGACGTAGAGATCTAAAATTCATTCCAGATACACAATATAACCATCCCTCCCAAACAGTGGTCACAAATCAGTCCAAATGTGTGGTAGTGGGCACATCTGCTATACTGAGATAATCCATCCCACCTCACAGGTGTGCCACATCAGGATGCTGATCTGACATCATGAGTAGTGCACAGGTGTACCTCAGACTGCCCACAACAAAAGGCCATGAACACAGGTCATGAACTGTGGGTACCGGTATGAGGAGAGAAGGGGGACAGGACTGGATGGTGGGTTAAGGTTAGGATTTGGTTGGGGGAGGGAATTGCTAAAAGTCCTCATCTCGTCTTCAAATCCCTTCTTTCCTGTATTAAGGAGAATCCTGCGACAGTCCGTTCAGACCCCTCCCTGCCTGAGGAGGGGTCTGAACCGGGTCGGGTAGAAGCTGGAGTGGAAAATGGGTTAGGGTAGAAAGGGAAGGGTGAACTGCCAGACAGTCACACAAAAAGCAAGCATCTCCTCCTTGCACTGAAGTGGCTGCAATCAGCTGGAGGTCCAGGCTCCAGTGGATGAGGGTACAGGTACTCAACAGGTACAGGGGGCAGCCACGGCATGTTGGTCATGAACTGTTGAGATGGAGATGAATGGCTGCTGGGGTAAAAACCAAACAACCCAACTATGGAAGGCTCCTCACATACCCTCGAGGATACTGGGCAAACCCCACTCAATGAGGGCACCTCAAGAGCCGAAAGAAACATCCAAAATTATTGTTTTATATTATATTATTTTATATTATATTATATTGTTTTATAAAAAAAGCAAGAAAAATCTTTTCATTTCAGACTGTTGAGGCACACTTGGTTGAGTGGAGCTTCAGTGGCACTGTAAACTATCTGAAAACACATTCACTTCAGTAATTATAATCTTTTAAATGGAAGTAGATCAAACAAGCAACAAGAAAAACTACTCTCGTTCAGTGTAACAAAAAGCACTGTAACAGCTTCATATAGCAGAAGCTTCTCCTGACCACTGGAGCATAGCTGATTCTATAATGAACAGAATAAACAATTATTGAAAGAAGAAGAACTTATTTCTGTCCAAAGGACCTACTGAGCATTGGAACTTAAGAAAGGTGAATCACACCACTACTCTCCTCCCACTTTTCAAGGCTTATGGGGATGCCTCATTTACACACTGGTTCCACTGTTCTAACATACACATTGCTGCTCTACTAGTCGAGTGAATGTTGTCCTTCTGTGCCGAATATCACAGTAGGAAGTGCAGGAATCTGTTCATCTAAACCTGTAATAAAGTTGTTAAGATGCAACATTGTGGCTTGTTCTTTACAAATAAGGGCCTTAGAAAGATTGCTGACTGCTCTGCCTTTAGTCCCATTTTCAGCTCCATCACTGGTATTCAGTCCAAAGTTATAAAACCAGATTTTCCACAGGGTGCTTTCTCCAGCTGGGCCTCACCGGGTGGCAACATTTCGCTCATGGAAATCTGTCGATCTGTACCCCTCTGCTTTATAGGACGGAGGAGTCTGTGCACATAGGAGTCACCGATGATCACAGATATTTTCTTCACATGAAGATTCCAGTCCTGCAGTTTCCTCTGTGTGTTGGGGTCTCTCGTTGGAGTGCAGACCTGTTGTTCTGGTGAGGATGGTGAGGAAGGAAGACAATAAGAGGAGGAGTCCTCTGTTATTCTTGTTTGGAGGCAGGTCTGCACACAAGGTTTCAATCTGTGTAGGTTTGTGAGTGTAACTCAAAGCTGTATTGTTTCAGTGAGGGGTTGACACGGTTATTCAGCTGTGTCGTTTCCCTGCTCACCTGTGGCTGTTGTTCTGGTTTACAGGGTGTGTCACTGCTGATGTGGTAGCTGGATTCCAGTCTGCTAGCTTGGCTATAACCACCGCCTGGTTCTGGTCCAACGACTCGGGCTGGAGACGGCGGCCCAGGTTCCATTTCTCCCAGGATGCTGCCATCTCAAAGGGGCCTCTCTAGAGAACTGAAAACAAATTTTAAACTCATACTCTATGCTTTGGTTATAATAGTCATGAAGGATAAAAATTGATCTCTGAGCCGAGTTTTTAGCATCTCCTCAATTAGAGTCTGTGTCCTTCTATTGAGATAGCTGGTCTAATCAAAGTTACTAAATTTGTGGTTATTTTTATTCAGAGATTGATGATAACGGTCTTCTGAAACATTTTTCTGATGATCAACCGCTTTAATAAGTCTGTAAATTTTGCAAACTTTAATAAAAAAAAGTGTGGATCATCCGATTGTACTCTATTCCTCCGAGGTTCAGCTCTTTCATTCAGGGTGGATTTTACATACCGTTTGTCTCTGGCCACTCCTCGTTAAAATCTCCGATCTCCACCAGTCTGTACAAGGTAACAGATCGTGTTGTTTTTTCATGTTAGGCTTCTTCTGGGTTAGGCCTTCCTGTTGTTCATGGTGGAAGATGGGTGCCTTTGTTGACCTAGGAGGGATAGCTGGAGACAGGTATTCTGAAATTGCCTTCTTTATTTTTTTTAACGTAATTTGAGATGGGCTACGTAAAAGGTATTTGCACATACCAAGGCAACTCTTTGGATTCCCCGTCCATAAACATCCGACAGTTCTGAAACATGGTTTTTTCCACACAGAGGATGGGAGAGGAGGAGGGGTGAGGAGGGGAGAGCTGGATGGGGAGGGTTCTGTGGGTTCATAAAATGGAGGTGGTCTGGTCTGATGGATTCCTCAAGCAAACGTGTCTGGTGGCAGTTTTATTTTCACCTAAATAACATTTGGGTGGGAGGAATCGGATCCACCGCAAGGCTTCTTTTTAAACAATTTTTCCCCGTTGTCGTAGCCGTTAACTTTTTAAGTGTTGTGTCTATCCCGGTATTGTTTAGTGGAAGTTCTCAACAAGAGAAAACATTTGCCAGTGAAATAATAAACCATGTTTTAATAGTATTGATGGTTAAAAATAAACAAATACAATTGATAGATAACATATATAAATAAAACCATAGTCATTAACTTTGTTTGTAGTGTATATACACACGCATGCAATCTTTTATACACTATTTTACAAATTCAAGGAGTTCATATACTTAATATAAGGATGGATAAATACATAATAAATAAACTATACTTATTGTATTGTTTAAATGCTATACAACGTTATAAACATATACAATACATTTTTTCCATTTATTTACCACTGTAAATGTTCTATGTACCACTTAGGATTTATGTCAACTTCTCATCTCTATTGGCAGGTTAAACATCTCTATGGATGAGCTTTATGAAGAGTGTGTCACTGCAACCAGCCTTCTGAAGCACCTCACCAAAGAACATCAGGAGAAGGAAAAGTGGCAGTCCAAGGGAACAGCAGAGAAGTGGATGGAAATTCTTCAGGCAGCTGACCTCCCCAATATGCAGGCTGTTGTATCCTTTGTACTCAGCATCCCATCTTCCACTGGGTTTGAGGAGAGGATTTTCTCTCTTATGAAGAATAAGTGGACTGATGTGCGGAAAAAATGTTCTACTGAATTAATTAGAAGTGAGCTCATTGTCAGTCTAAATTATGATATGTCTTGCTCAGAGTTTTACTCTGCAATCCTGAACGACAAACAACTCCTAACTGCAGCAAGAGCTAAAAAAAAAAACACAAATGGAAAAAGTAGTCTGTTTCCACATAATGTAGCATTGAGCTTGAGTTCATGAGTTTGTTGGATTTTTTTTACTTCAACTTTCAGCTACAGTCAAGGCCTTTGAGGCACAGATGTTGTGTTTACAGGTGTTCCACAGACTGTTTTTTTTTTACTTTTCTAATTGCACTAAATGTGCACTGTTACAAGAATGTTTTTCTTTCTATTGTTTTCTATTAATTTATATAATTTTAGGTTAAGCAGGACAGAGTTCTTTGTGTTAATTTTGTCATTTTGCACAAAAAGTGAAGCGTACCAGTCTTTCGTTTAGGAAAGAGACCTATTTTATTGTGTTAATGTTGTCATTTTGTGTTAAAAATAAATGGATAAATTATCATTTGTTTGCCATGTGTTCATATCACAAAGAATATGCATCTACTTAAATGAACTTCAAGTCAAATGGTTAAAAAAATAATTTCACACACAAAAAAAGAGCTAAAAAAAAATTCACCACACAGGGAAGGGTGAAGACAATTGGGTCGCCCGGCCCTGGCCACGAAGTGTCCCTTATTTATTTTTCAGGGAGTTGGCAACCCTACTTGGAATTGAAAAATGCAAATGACCAAAAATGGTCCCACAGTCAAATTTCATGTTTGTGTAATTTTTGTCACGGTCCTGGGTCTCCTGACCCAGCGTTTTTAGTTCTTTGTGATTTTTGTATTATTGTACTTGTGTGTGATTTATTCTATGGCTTCTAGTTTTGATCCCTTGCCCTTCATGTCTCTCTGTGTCCCCTCTGTTCTGTGTAATTGTGTGTCTTTGCATGTTTGAGTTTCTTGTTTTCTGTCACTCTGCATTGTGCATTATGTTCTCATGGTTGGTTTTTTGTTACTCTCTCTAGTCTAGTCTCTTGTGTTCCTAGCTGAGTATTTCCCTGTGTATTTTGGTTCTTAGACCTCTGCCTTATGGTTTATGTCTCTGTATTTCTTAGTTGCTGTCTCCACTGTGTCAAGTTCGCGTCTCTGTGTGATACTTCCTGTTTTACTTTGATGATCCGTGTCTCATGTGAATGCGTCCTGCTTTGCTTGTCTCGTCAGTCCTGATTTCTCCCAGCTGTGCCCTCCTTCTGTGTCTCATTCCCCTCGTTACTTCCCAGTGTATTTAAACCCTGTGTTTCTCTGAGTCAGTGTCGTGTCGTCCCTCATGCTGTGTGGATCTCCCTGTGTGTCTCTCTGTGAGTTTTCCAAGTTCCCAGTTTAGATTAGTTTGTATGTTTTTTCCCTGCCAGCAAATAAAGCTGAGTTTTGAGTTCACCTCCCTGAGTCTGTGAGTCCTGCACTTTGGGTCCAACTCCTGCCTGCCGCACAGCGATTCATGACAATTTTAGACATTGAAGTTCTTCTTGTGAATAACCTTTTGAAAAAACAAGTAAACTTCAAAACTTATTTCTACATTGAGAAACACTGCCTATAAAAGGGCAACACTTCTCAGTTCACTCATTTTGGACCTAACATTCAGACCATCAACATCTCTCTACATTGGGGATTTACCTGCAACACTTCTCAGTTCACTCATTTTGGACCTAACATTCAGACCATCAACAGCTCTCTTCATTGGGGATTTATCTTCTTTGGACCTTAAGGTAAGTTCAGTAATTTTTGGTGTGTGTGTGTGTGTGCACTTACTTGCTGTGTTCTCGTATTTACTACCTGGTGGGTTCCACAACCTGAGATTTCACTCACCTCGTGGGGTCCAATTTTTCCGGTGGGGACCGAGCGCCGGTCCCCACAGGCACAAGCATTGCAATGGATAGAAAACAGCCTCCTGATATGCCTAGTGCGATTTTTTTTTTTGAAAAGTAAAATTGGTCCCCTGGAAGTGACTTTTCCTGACAACGTGTGTAAATGTGTGTGTCGACTTGACGCCCTACTGTTGAAATGTGGTATTGCAAGTGTGTAAAATTGGACCGGTGGGGCCATTTTCCTGACAAAGTGTAAACTTTTAAACTAGGTCTAACTTTATATTTTATGAATGCATTTACATCAAAAGCATTTCTTAATGATTTGGGTGCAGTTTTGAAGGGTTGAGCATTCTGATATGTCACTCCTACGCGATTAGGCCCCCCAAAATGTACTTTCAAACTTCCCTATGTAATTGCATTGCCTTTTCTCCTAACTTTGCGGTCATGCTGTGAGTCACAGGAGGGGCGTAGAGGGTCAGAAATCGGGTCACTTCATCGCCAAATCACCCTCTTCAAGACATAAGTGTTTGCATTCTGATACGCCACTCCTACGCGATTAGGCCCCCCAAAATGTACTTTCAAACTTCCCTATGCAATTGCATTGCCTTTTCCACTAACTTTGCGGTCATGCTGTGAGTCACAGGAGGGGCGTAGAGGGTCAGAAATCGGGTCACTTCATCCCCAAATCACCCTCTTCAAGACATAAGTGTTTGCATTCTGATACGTCACTCCTACGCGATTAGGCCCCCAAAATGTTCTTTACAGTGGTGACCTTTGACCCCTTGGTTCTCCAGACTTCCAGAGGGCCTTCTATAGGCCCTGTATCCCAGCCAACAGGCACCTTTCTTTGTATCCCAAGATGCAATGACCCACTGCTGATTTACAGGACCACGGGTAAGGCCTGCAAGGACTTTTGAAAAAAACTGACACCTTTCATCCTTTTTGAGTCAGAGGGGTCGCAAGGGGGAAAGGTGAAATGCATGTATAAAAGTGGAAAAAAATTGTTGGATAAGTGCGTATTCTGGTGATCGCAGGAAAGACAGAACAATGTGAAATTCAACATGCTTTTACTCTTTGATAACCCCTTCTAGAATCTTGGTTTGAAACACATGCAGCCATGGGTTTGATGTTTTCCTGACTATTCAGCAAGTTTTGGAGGGAAAACGTGAAAAAGTACTTTCTAGTAGGGCTGGGCCATATTATACCGTTCACGGTAATACCGGTATAATGTTCTGCAACGATAAGAAAATAAAATATCGTGATAGAATATGAGTAAAATGGGCATGCGCAGTGCCTTTGTTTTCATATGCACAGGGCCAAAAAAGCATGGCGGGAACAGAGAATGAGAAGGGGGAAAGCTGATCGTTGAGTGAAACGGATGAACCAGAATTGGTTTGTAAAAATGGTGCAACTGGTTTGGTGTTTGTCCGTCAGATACACACCAAAGCACATTTCTTTTATAGAACATCCAAGCGGGACGTCATTATTACCGTAATTGTCGGACTATAAGGTGCTCATAAAAGCCTGCAATTTTCTCAAAACTCGACAATGCACCTTATAATCCTGTGTGCCTTATGTATGAATTCTGCATTCCGTACCATTGATTCATTATTGTTGAATTGTCTCGCAGCTGCTCTATTCCCATGTTGTTGCAGTATATTAATAACTAACCTTGTATTGTGGATGGATTATCTCAGTTGTTCTCCCGACTGAAGTTTGGTCCGTTTATATCATCCTGCCATGCAATTGAATTTGTCCCTAACCACCAGAAACCCTCACGTTAACTTTTATCGAATGGAAAAAAGTTAGCGTTCATCCTCCAGCTTCACTGTGTTAATGTTATGCTAACATAACTGTGTTGCTAGCGATCATGTAGCACATCATTAAATACCAGCTAGTCCAACTTCAGTAACCCTACAAAAGTCACTGCTGTTTAGTTAATTTATGTTGGAAGTGATGGCAGAGCTGTATGTTTTAATTTGTTTCAGAAATCTCTCAGTCAGAACATGCTATATCATGTTTAGGTGGAAACTAGCGAGCTAACTTCCTGTTAACTTCTAACTCTGTTAAATTTAATAAATTCTTTTTTTATGGATGCCTGGATGTTAAACTTAGTTGTTACACCTGGTAAATCAGCCAGACTGATCATTTGATTAAAGATGAAAGAATTTAGACAGTTTTAACTCTCAGTGATGCTGCAGCGTTCGTTTGCCTTTGTGACCTGAAGAGGACAGAGTTTAGGACCCAGATTACTCCGCAAAGCTCCTGACTATGGCAGCCGTAATGCTCCGACAATCCATCAAGCGGTGCAGCTTCATAGCTTACCCAAGTCGTACCAAATCATTTTGTGACAGATTTTTGAGGGCCGTGTAGCACATAAAATCTGTTCAAGGTCAGTAAGCACAACCAGAATTCATACATAAGACGCACTGTCGATTTTTGAGAAAATTAAAGGATTTTAAGTGAGCCTTATAGTGTGGAAAATACATTATACAGAAGAAAAGAATATATCGCCATATATATTGTTACCGCACATGCTTCAAATTATACCGCAATATGGATTTTAGGCCATATAGCCCAGCCCTACATAGAAGTAATTTTCCTTTATATGTCTACTGTCTTTAGCTTATTAATACAATAAAGATAAAGTTAAAGAGGTAATACCTTTAAAAGTAAGGGGGGAAAAACTCAAGGTTGCATTCAAAGGTGGACTGTGGGGTATTTCATTTAAAAAAATTATATGAATGAATGAATGAATGAATCAATCAATCAATCAATCAATCAATACTTTACAATTTATATTGCACATTTAAAGACCAGAGGTACACCAAAGTGCTTCTCAAGAGTAAAATATGAAATAAAATTTATTACATATGGGTACGATAGCTGAGTATAAATACACTTCCCAGAAAAAAGTGCTAATTAACCCGGCAGTACTATGTTAAAAGAAATATTTCACTCCTGTTGTAAAAAACCCTGTAACACAGTAGGTTAAAACTACATACAGATTTAATAAAAGTACAGTGTATCAATTGTATTTTAAAAGATTGAATAGATTCCGATGTGCAAATATCAGCTGGAAGACTGTTCCAGAGGTTAGGTGCAGCAATGTCAAAGGCATGATCACCTCTGGTTTTCAGCCAGGACCTAGGTTGCACCAAGAGCATTTGACTCGATGATAGAATTGCTCTCCTAGGTGTATACAGGCGGAGAAGTTCAGTTAAATAGCAAGGCGCAATATTATTTATCATTTTGAAGCAATAAAATCTTAAAAACAATCCAATATTTAGTGGGCAGCCAATGTAGGTCAGCAAGGTTTGGGGTAATAGAATCAAACCTAGTACCAGTTAAAAGGCGTGCCACTGCATTTTGGAAAAGTTGTAGTTTTTGAAGAAGGGCAGATTGGAGGCCCAGGTAAAGGGAGTTGCAATAGTCTAATCTTGAAGTAACAAAGGTATGGATAAGTTTTGCAAGATTTGTCGTAGTTGGTAAAAGCTAGACTGTACTAAAGAGGACACTTGTTTATCAAGTTTAAAGGAACTGTCCATAAGAACACCTAAGTTACGTACTGTATCAGAGAGAGGTAGCAAAGGGCCCAAATATATCGGCTAATTCTCCCCGAGGGATGTGGCTATCAAAGACAATTATTTCTGTTATCTTTTTATTTAGAAAAAGGGAGTTACTCTATAACCAGCCTTTGACCTCCCTCATACAATCAAGAAAGCAGCGTAGTGAAGATGGAGTATCGTCAGTCAGATAAAAATAGATTTGAATATCATCAGCATAAAAATGAAAAGAAATGTTATATTTGTCAAATATAGAGCCCACGGTTGGAATGTACAATGAGACCAACATAGGGCCCAGAACAGACGCCTGGGGCACACCACAATGAAAAGGGGTAACAGAAGAAGAGTAGCTCCTCATCGCAACAGAAAAGGAACTATCCAAAAGATACAATTTAAACCATTCAAGGGCGCTTCCTTTAATGCCTACTAAACATTCTAGTCTTGTTAGCAGAATGCTGTGGTCCACCACATCAAAGGCTGAAGACAAATTCAGTAAAACCAAGAACACAGGGCTCCCTAAATCCGCAATTAAAAGGTCATTTAAACTCTGCGCAAAGCCGTTTCAGTACTATGACGTGGTTTAAACTAGAGATGGCACGATACCACTTTTTTATGTCCGATACCGATACCGATATCATAAATTTGGATATCTGCCGATACCGATATGAATCCGATAGTGTTTTTTAATCAATAAAACTGTTTTCTTAATATATTGCTGCATTTTGTGTAAGTTCAAACTCAAGTTTAAATAAACAACAACACTAAAGCTATTCTGTTACACCTGTATGTAAAGAATACACTGCACCCAAAATATTTCATAGTTCAGCAACACTGATCAATCTAATAAACTTAAACCTACTCCATCCTCCCTATTCTGGTATTTTAAAGAGTACTTAGCAGAAATATTAAGCAACCTAACTAATAGGGTTGCAAACTCCCAGCAAAAAAAAAAATAGGGAAACACCCCCCACCCTCCACCTCATGATGCTTAATCGACGTAATCAACTTTAATTTGATGCAGTGTGAAAAAAAATGCACAGAAATGAATTATTTTTAAAGAATAATTATATAGATTCAACATCTTTCTTCAACAGAATTGCAGACTGCATAGATGGTACCTTCCCAAAGGAAAAAGTAGTATAGCTTACTAGGGTATATTAGACTTAACAGTTACCCCCGCGACCCGGCCTCGGATAAAGCGGATGAAGATGGCTGGATGGATGGATGATATTAAAATATTAAAACTTTGTGCGTAATATTCGGATAATTATTTATTAAAAGCTAGACATTTTAAATGAGAATAAGAAAGAAAAGTATGTCTTTGTGCCCCCTTTTCACTGTTCATGCCCGATCGGCCCCCCTGGCTACACTTTGCTAGATCCGCCCCTGCACAGTTACCAGCCGTCAGCTGCGTAGAAAAAGATCCTGGTGTAGAAAGTTATATTAAATAAATTCTAACAAAAGATTATCAAGCTTAAACGTGCTGCTGTTGTTCAGCCGCTGGTTTCCCCTTTCTGGCGCGAAGTGGGCCAAAAACAAACAAGAGAGACGAACTTGCGACAGAAAACCGATCAGCTGATCATTAAGCAGTTTCACGATTGAAGTAGGAGCAGGAGAGAGAGGGAGAGATAGAGGCAGTCTCCATAAATCGGTTGGAGACTGCCAACGTGGGAATGCTTTACAAACATTCAGAGATGAACTTACACAAAGCGCTTTACAATACCACTATTCAGTCACTCTCACATTCACACACTGGTGGAGGCAAGCTACAGTTGTAGCCACAGCTGCCCTGGGGCAGACTGACAGAAGCGAGGCTGCCATATCGCGCCATGGTAGGTGAAGTGTCTTGCCCAAGGACACAACGACCAGGACTGTCCGAACTGGGGCTCAAACCGGCAACCTTCCGATCACAAGACAAACTGCCAACTCTTGAGCCACAATCGCTCCAATATTCCTGTGCTTAAACTGCTGTTTTAAAAATAAGTGATCCATTTTCCTTTTTTGGATTTGTTTTTTAATAATTTGTTTTGATTGACAAATAAAATTTAAAATACACAAAGACAATCAACTGCGAAACAAAAGCAAGCCTACATGAAACAAATGTGTGCAGATGAGAGTAAGCTGACATTTCCAGACTTTTCTGGTCCCCATGATGACCATGCCCATCCCCCAATAAAGTGTGTGCCTCAGCAGGTGGAGAGAATCTTGTTTGCAAAGGTTACACCTTTCCTGAATTTTGCGGTCCCCACGTTACCCATCAGTTTAGCTCCACCCCTGCAGACACTCATTTCAGCACGTGTAGCGATGTTAGACGGAAAAATCAATTTGTGCAAGGACAGCGATTACTCGATGGAAAGCAGGTAAGTCCACTCAAAACTTTATTACTCCTGTTCTCAATAGATGCAGGGACGTTCCAGAAAGCTGTTTATGAGTTAAATTTCTTAACTATACGATTTTTTTTCGTAGGTGGTGTGAGGTTAGCTAGCTAGGCTAGTTAATTAGCTCTGCGGCCTAAGGCTTACTGAGGGATGACGATGGCTCATTGACACTCGTTTGGTTGTTTATTTACTGTGTGCTTAATTTGACCTATTTTACATTGGAACTAACTTTAAAAGCCTAAAGTCTTGAGATGCTCAGGTATTCAGTGGTGGAGTTGGCGAAATATGGCGTTATTTTTGTGCCACTATTTTGAGCGCACGTCAAAAGATTTTCCAAGTACAAGTGTTGCATTTTGAAGAGAAATTTATTTTGAGCGAAGAAAAGCTAAATTCCAGCAAACAAAATTCGTTGCTGCGTGCAAAAAATGTATTTCAGTGTTTGCTATTATCCATATACACACACAATAACAGCCCCTCTCGCTCAGTTTTTGCATTTGCTCTTGCTAAGATCTCTGTGGACCCGCTCGCAGTGTGTCGCTCGCGCTCTCAACATATCTGCCCATGTGCGTTCAACTCTTTCTGTACAGCGTTATATTTGTGCCACAGAATGCGTTTAGTCCAAAACTCAAACGAGGCAGTGGAAGAGGAATGCAGAGTGGCAGAGTTAGATATATCACTCTCTTTCGATCACAAAATAAACTTTTAAGATATTTTAAGGCTAGAATGTTGCTGTGTAAACTTCAAATATGTGCTTGATTTAGAGAGACACCACATATTTGCATTGTGTTCTAACGTTTTCGGACATGCCTGTTACCCACCAGCTGACCGCACAGCTGAACTGGCCATCGGCTGATAGTGATTTTTCATTTTTATGTTTGTTTGTTTTTGTAACGGTATTGTCACGGCTGGCGGGGTGAGCCGTGTGGTGTAGGAGAAAAAGGACCCAAAATGCAGGCAGCGGACTGGTGATGAGAGTGATGATTTATTTACAGAAGAGGAGCGACCGAACAGGCAGTGAGAAAAGACAAATGACTGAAAAAACCTAGACTGGAAAAACTAAATGACAAACCTAAGCATGAAACGTGGGCTGAGAATGCAGCGAGCCGTAGTTACACCGAGAAACACAGACGATCCGACGATGAACAGAAGCCTACACACTAGGTGAGGAGATGACATGCAGGGGTGGACACAGCTGTTACTAATGGACATGATGAGAGGCAGACCTACAAAGTAAAACCGGAAACACACAGACTGTTTTGCAACAAAAACGCAGGGACCTGAACAGAGCACAGAGGGGAGACACAGCTGGGAGCAATTAGGCTAACGAAACAGGGGAGAGGTAAAACTGAACACACTGACATGAGACATGAACTTTCAGAATAAAACAGGAAACTAACAGACACAGAGAACCAGACAGGACACTGAACTTGACAGGCAGACTCATGAGCTGGGGGTTAGACTCATGGGGCTGTTATTGTGTGTGTGTGTGTGTGTATATGGATAATAGCAAACACTGAAATACATTTTTTGCACGCAGCAACGAATTTTGTTTGCTCGAAATGATTTTCTCTTCAAAATGCAGTACTTGCAAATTGTTTTTACTTGCGCTCAGAATAGTGGCACAAAAATAATGCCATAGCAAAAGTGGATGGAAGCTGTGAATACAAATATTTATTTATTTTTTAACATGGTCAGCATGTTTAACATTCACGTTCAGTTGCAGTGATTCTGTATAGCTTGTCTTCTGAGTAATTCTGATTAGTTCCTGTTTGTTTTGAATCCATATAGTTATCTATTTGTTTAACATCACACTGTGCCTGGAGACCAAGGTCAGGTGCATGAGGCCTAGTGAAACTACATTTGTGTAGAAACATGGAGTCTGCTCAACCCACTGCCATCTCAGCAGTTTTATTGAAACAAAACAGCTGCTTCTGTTCTCTAGTTTGGTAAATGGCCGGCACTGTGGACCTTTTTAGATGATCTGGACCACAGCAGTCTTTAATGGCAGCGTCTTCAGAATTTGTATGCACATATGTAAAATTAGTTAAGTCATCTGTCTGGGCTCAGTTAGAGAGGTAAACAAAACGCACATGCCTGGTGTGTAACATGGACAGAACCATGGGTTTTCCATGCGTGGAACGTGCACGCAGCTACAGATCCTGTTTGGATCCGTGCAAGTCGGCAAAGAGCTGCGGCTCTGTAGAAACTGTTTTCTTCTAAGCTGACATGCTTGACGATTTGTGTGGTGCATGCACCTGTGTGGGGAGCCTGCCATGAATATTTAAATATGAGTTAAGGAGAGGGTCACTTGCTGTGGGGGGATAGAACTGTGCACCTACAGGATAACTGCTTACAACAACACAGCTGTGGATTTAGGGAGAGAACATACATGTAAATAGAAACTGTTAAAAAAAACCAGTTTAATCATCTCAGTAAAGTTTATTATTGCTGAGAACTTGTGCTTTTTCAGAAATACAGTATGTATGGCTTTTACAGTGATACCTCTGCATGCATGTATATTTAATGTAATTTTCTCATGTCTAACTGGTACACTATCCAGATTCAAAAAACGTTTGGATCACCTGAGGGATCATCATGAAAAGTGCTCAGAGAAGTACACTAAGTACATCAATGCCCAACAGGTAATGTAAATCTGCTCATGCAACTGTTTTTTTGGATGCATTATATTGTGAGCCAAAGACCACATGACCGGTTAGTGTTCTGAATCAACAGAAAATTCGCTTGATCAGTATGTCGTTATTTTTGTGCTACTATTCTGATCGCATGTAAAAACAATTTGAGTGCACGTAAACATTTTTTGCAAGTACAAGTGTTGCATTTTGAGGAGAAATTTATTGTGAGCAAAGAAAAGCTAAACCAGAGAGTAATATTTCAAACTCTGCCACTTTGCGTTCCTCCGCCACTGCCTCATTTGGGTTTTGTTTGCTCGAATTTAGCTTTTCTTCACTCAAAATAAATTTCTCCTCAAAATGCAACACTTGGACTTGCAAGGTTTTTTTTTTTTTTTTTTTTTTTTTTTAAATTTCGTGCGCTCAAATTGGTGGCACAAAAATAACGCCATAGATCAGTTGTAGGTTTAGCTTCATGTTGAGAAAGTGATACAAGCTTATTTTGCACTAGTCTAGTGTAAGTGTAGCTGCAGTTTACATTATTTTATCATTTGTTCTGTTTGGAGCGGTGCTTGCTTGATTTAAAGCTGATCTCAATCCAGAGGCCTGCATTCTGTTTAGTGAGGCTTTAACATGTGTTCATGTGTGAAGAAAATGCTTTTTTTTTTTAAAATATTTTAATTTTTTTTTATAATTTTTATTTAAAGCTGCGTACAGTTTTGCATGGCCCTCGCCTCTTTCCCATATTTCCATACACAACTGCTAATTTGCTGCCCAGTGCAGGTCATCAGAGCAGTAGCATGTTTTTGCTCCGGTAGAAGGACATGTAGGTTGTGAGTCAAAGTGTGGGTTTTTAACAAAGTGTTGGTCTCCTTCTGGTCTTTCTTTTTTTATTATTATTATTATTATTATTATTATTAAAGCTCACAAGCATCCATTTCTGTGAATGTTTTAATTTAAAATGGTATGCATTTCCAAATGATGCTTGGTTATGGGATTGCAAAGTTAAAGAGTTAAATCCTCCGCAAATGTGGAGATCAGGGGTCATGTTCACAATTATCCATGGGAGAACCATTACAGTAATTCACATCTGATAGTCTGTAAGCTGTGTTTGACTGTAGATGTCAAACTTGAGTCTAGAAATGGTAGAAGCAACAAATATGATGTTGCACTTAAACTCAACTTGTTAAGTAATGCTAGATTAGGGTCTACTCCCCACTTGGATGGTTGTAATTTATGCCTCCTTGCCTTCATGCTGCTGTACCTTTTAATTTTTTTTTTTTTTTAAGCAGTTTTTCACATTTCAAAAGAAGGCATTAAGTGGCATGGGGTTTCATTCATTTTTAGAAGAAGAAAAGCTTTTCTTCTTCAGCTTTCTTGAAACTTAACTCCAGAGAGGAAGCCCTTGATAGATTATAAGGAACCGTTTGCCACAGTTTGAGTTTCAAACAAGACACACTGCATATTAGTTTTGTGATCACAGACTTCAAGATATTTGACATGGGTCCACCTTTAGTGCCATTTACCATCACTGTTTTTAACTAATGGTTAGCTGGAAAATAACAATGCAGTAGCTTTCAAGAACAAGGGTTGGACAACACTGTGTAAAGTAAATGTCTTAGAAATAAAAAAATTTTTTTTACTTGAGTCATTTTTAAACACATTTGATTCAAAAACTTAATTTGTATGGCAGATAAATGAAGTAAGGTTTTGATTGTAAATGTAATTGTTAACAAAAAAGAATTGGTCTTTGGTTTTTGCTGTCTCTAAATGAGAAGATAACGAAAGAATCAAACACTGGATCTAATCAAAACTGTTACAGAGCCTTAATATTGCAAATCAAACAGTAAGACTGTAGCAGACTTTAAGTAGAAAGTACATTTTTAAACTAATGTGAAGTTATTAAAGGCTTTTTTTTTTCTGAGCTCAAAGTAACCTGTTTTGTTTGTCTCACTGCAGGAAAACAGCTCAGATTCTGACAGCAATGTAATGACAGTTACTGGTGAACCACCTCCTGTGCTAGAAGATCCTGAGGTTCCCCCCCTGGAGAGAACAGACAGCATCTTTGTAAGTTTGCTTCATGATATCATCTATACACCACCAGGATTAGCTTTACTTTTCTTAGATATAATGCTTAGTGCATGAAATACTCAGGAGTGTTAATGCTATATTGATACTTGAACATCCTTGTTTTTGTTGTGCTTTAAAGTTTAACACTTAGAATACAAGGTCAAATAATTGTTGGCCTGGGTTTGAGTTGAAAAGTAACTTACATTTTAGTCATTTCTGTGGACTTCTACAAATGCCATTGTTTAATTTTAAATTGTGAATAAAGACATGTTGAATTTGATTTTCAAAGATTTTTTTTTTTTAATTGCCACTGCTGCACAAACATGAAATTTGGTCCTATTAATTGTTTGTACCTAAACTACTGCAAAAAATTTGAACAATGTGGGGTTTTTATTGTATATTTTCCAGCTGACACAAGACTACCTTGATCAGCTCTCCAGGGTGTCGGATGAATTGGAGATCCTTTCAAGTTGCGTCGAATGGACTGAGGATGAATTTGTCCCACCAAAGGAGCTGATGGAGGAAAGCAGTTCTGAAGGATCTGTTGATGTTCCTGCTCAGCGCCCAATGAAAAAGAAAAGAAAGAAAAGAAAACCTCACAGGACTTCGAAAAGAGCCAAACGGACGATTACTTGCTCAGACAAAGATTCCAGGAGCACAGAGAATGAGAAGGACACCAAAAGAGCCAAACGGACGATTACTTGCTCAGACACAGACTCCAGGAGCACAGAGACTGAGAAGGACACCAAAAGAGCCAAACGGACGATTACTTGCTCAGACAAAGATTCCAGGAGCACAGAGACTGAGAAGGACACCAAAAGAGCCAAACGGATGATTACTTGCTCAGACAAAGATTCCAGGAGCACAGAGAATGAGAAGGACACCAAAAGAGCCAAACGGACGATTACTTGCTCAGACACAGACTCCAGGAGCACAGAGAATGAGAAGGACACTAAAACAGGTAAGGTGTCTGTCATGAAGCTGCAGAAAAAGGAGGATGGTGGAAGAATTTACAGTAAGAAGCATTATTGTTGTTATTGTCCGATTAGTTGCCATAAAATGGCAAGGCACTTGGTGCGGAAACACAGTTCTGAAACAGCGGTTGCAAAAGCCATAAGCTACCCTTTGAAATCAAAAGAAAGAAAACTGCATTTCGATCTCATCAGAAATAAAGGAGATCGTGCTCATAATAATGAGGTCCTTAAATCAGGAAGTGGTACCCTGATCCCAAGTCAGCAGGCTTCCAAACCAGTGAATGCATCTGACTACATGCACTGTATTCAGTGTCAGGCACTACTCAAAAGGAAAGCATTATGGAGACACATGTCACGATGCAGACTCTCACAAAAGTGCAGTAAACAGAAGCCAGGCAGAAGTAGAATTCAGTCCATCTGTGCCTTCGCACAGCCTGCACCAGAAGGCGTGAGCCATAAAATTTGGGAACTAATAAATGTGATGCATCAGGATGAGATCTCACAAGTTATAAAAGAGGAGAAAACAATCATAAAGCTTGGAGAGCAGCTTTACGCTAAGCATGGCCACGACAAGTCGAAACATGAATACATTAGACAGAAAATGAGAGAGATGGGAAGACTGGTTAGATTTTCAAGAAAAGTGGGTCAACTTCAAAGAATGGAGGACTTTTTTAAACCCTCCAACTTCAATGTGGTTGTGGAAATGGTAAAAAATGTGTGTGGTTTTGATAATGACACCAACACTTACAAAACTCCGTCTTTGGCTCTCAAACTTGGTCATAGCTTGAAAAAGATTGCTGATATTCTGGAGTGTGAGGCACAGATGTCAGAGCATGTTGATGAGCAGTTTCTTGAAAACATAAAGAGGACGAGAAGTCTTCTGGAAAAGAAGTGGGATGCGTGCATTTCATCACTTGCCCTGCAAACTCTGAGTGAAAATAAATGGAACACACCGCAGCTTCTTCCTTTCACAGAAGATGTGAAAAAGATGCACATGTATCTGGATCAGTGCAGAGAAGAATACCAGAACGAAGTGAGAAACAACCCGGACAAGAAAAACTGGTCCAAGCTAGCTAAGATAACTCTGTGTGAGCTCATTCTGTTTAACCGCAGAAGAGAGGGGGAAGTTTCAAGGATGCCATTAAGTGCATTCACACTTAGAGACACGTCAGGAGTTCAGTCAGATGTTGTGACCGGTCTTTCTGAGTTCGAGCAAAAGCTCTGCCTGCACTTTCAACGGATCGAAATTAGAGGCAAGAGAAACCGCAAAGTTCCCATCCTTCTAACTCCAGACATGCTTTCATCCATGGAAATCTTGGTTGCTCATCGCCGGGTCTGTGGTGTGCCAGATGAGAACCCCTTTTTCTTTTCAAGGCCTGAGGCAGAGACTCACCTAAGAGGATCAGATGCCATTAGAGAGATCGCAAGGGCCTGTGGAGCTGAACATCCAGAAACTCTGTCCTCCACAAAGCTAAGAAAACAGGTTGCCACACTCTCCACAGTTTTAAATTTAAGGGACAACGAAATGGATACACTTGCAAATTTTCTTGGACATGACATAAGAGTTCATAGAGAGTATTACAGGCTACCTGAGGGGACTCTGCAGTTGGCCAAGGTCAGCAAAATCCTGATTGCCATGGAACAAGGCCGTCTGTCAGACTACAAAGGCATGAACATGGATCAAATCCAAATAGATCCAAATGGTAAAAACACTAGGCAATACTGGTGATTTATTTCAAAGTAAATTCTTAGTCATTGTCTTTAATGCTTTTTTATGCCTATTTTTCAGAGAAAGTACTTGATTGTCCTGATAGCGAGGTCTCTGACACAGAGGGGGACTCATCTTTTTGTTCACCAGGAGGTGGGTTACAAACACTGCTGTTTTTCACTGCCAACATACTGAAACAATTTGATTCACAAGTTAATGATTCAATTTTACAATTCAATGTCATTCCGTTATATATGAATTTTATAGTTCAAACTTTCCATTTAAAACCAATTTTGATTATGGCACACTTGATAAACACTTAACTCATTCACTGCCAGCCATGAGTCAACGTATGCTTTCAATTGACGTCTATAGACGTCAATGGCAGTGAATGAGTTAATGTCTAAAATTACTAGATTTATGCTTTTGATGAAGCAATTTTGCATTTTCTAAGTAAAGATCATTTCAATATCAATGTTTCAAGTTTAATTAATTTTTTAAACTTTGCCAAGTAACAAAGAATTTTTAATTCCATGTCCAAATTCAGCAATTCATTGCAGCATCTTTTTATTTACAAAGGATCATCAACATCCAAAAGAAACCAACAGCTGACTGGAGAATCTACAGACAAAATACTGACCATTGTTTCTAAATATCCAGGCTATACTTTACACTTTTCCCCCTGTGTGTCCCAGCAGGATCTTCAACACCCCAAGAAAAGCAGAACATGGAGTCAGACAGTTGCAGCTTTGAATCAGGTATCTAACACATGCTAACAGATCACATTAAGAAGGCCTATCATCACCATTCATCTTTCTCCAAATTCAGGCCACTATAGGCTGGGGTAATGGTGCCGGTGTGCTTGGCTTGCCATCCTCGGTTGTGTCTGTCTCGCCATTGTTTTTTACCCTCCCTTTTTCCTTTACCTTCACTTACGTACCTTGGCACTGTTTTGGTTTTTTTTTGTTTATTTATTTATTTATTTATTTTTTTATCTTTACTTTTCTAGTTGTTTGTTTATCTAGTGGTTGTGCACTGATTACATATGACAGGCAAACACTTTTAAATCTTCATTCTTACCATTCGTTTCGGTCCGACCACTGCTGGAGTGTGGGCAGCACTAATCTACCACAACTGGATTCGTCCTTCAGCTTCTCCTACCTACCCCTCCCTAATCTCCACAAGAAACTGAAGCGAGAAAGAAGTGTCCGTCACGTCCGTCTCAGGGCCAGAATTACAGACCATGTACATGCTAGCCTGGACACTCCATCCTTTTTTTCCCTCCTCCCTGGTATGCCAGTAATTTGGGCATATTACTGGATAGCTCATTTCAATTTGACAAGTAAGTGTCTGCTGTAGTGAGGTCTAGTTTTCATCAGCGGCGCCTCATTTCTAAGGCTAAGCACTATATTCCTTATAATGACCTGGAAAAACTTATTAATTCGTGACTTCCAGGTTGGACTACTGCAATTCTCTTTAAATTGGCCTTTCCTCCTCCCTTCTCCTTAGATTGCAGACTGTCCAGAATGCATCGCATACCTCGCAGCAGCTAGCTCGGGGTGTGGGGGGGCGCAGAGATTTAGAAAATGTTTAGAGTCCACCCTCATTTCTGCTGCTCCCCCTGCAAATAAATTTGGGTGCTTGGTGTGAGTGAGACTGATACAGAGGAAGGGTTAGATGGAGGCAGATGATTTGCTGCGGAGACCCCTGAAGAGAGTAGCCAAAAGAAAAGAAGTACTTTTCTCTTTCTCTCTCATGTCTTGTAAAATACTCTTTATTTTATTACCAGGAACCACCAATTCGAATGAAAAAGAGCATACAGTGGAGCCTGAAAAGTGTCCCTCCAAAACTGGTATTTCACAAACTTTATACTACACTTTAAGTGCTTCTCAAAAATGCCTGCTATTTTGTGCTAATAATATAGTTTGTTTCTTGTTTGTTTTTGTTTTTTTTATTTTGTAAGTGAAAAATGTAAACAATATCGTCCAGAAATATGTGACAGCCTTTCAGCTCACAGAATCTTTAGATGTCTAAGAATACCTGCATCTTCAAGCAAAATCCAGCATTTAGAGGCTCACACACATTCTGCAAAACCTAATTAACATTTGAATTGTTTGCTCTTTCATCCATTTACTGAGATTGCTCCCACTTGACTCATTAGAACATAGGTGTCAAACTCTGGCCCGCGGGCGAAATTTGGCCCGCAACCTAATTACATTTGGCCCGCAAAGCCATACCAAATTACTATTAGAGCTGGCCTACTGGTATTATACAGCTAATATATATATTGTTTAGTATTAAGCTTTGCTTGTTCCATATTCAGTTTTTCAGCAAAACGTGTTTGAGTCCATAAGAAAAGATTCATTCTTATATCTGGAGGAATAAATATATTTCAATAAATATTAATGTTAGCCCGCAACTTTGTTCCAGTTTTGAATTTTGGCCCACTGTGTATTTGAGTTTGACACCCCTGCATTAGAAGTTCTTGGACAGCCATATTTGATGACTACAGTGGGAAAGTCATCGCCAGTATTAAAAAAAAAAAACAAAACAAAAAAAAAACGAAAAGTTATCAACTGTGCTAGATCAGTCTAGCAGTCGGTGTTAACATGTAAAGATTTCTTTGTAAAATTAACTTTATAGATTTCGGTTTCATTTTGTTTACCTTTATGTAACTTGAGATATTAGTAGTGCAGACATAGTCAATGTCTAAGCTGTCTGGAGAGAAGTTTCTTATTCATTCATTTATTTATTTTTAAAAACAGGCTCTTTGGTCACACCATGGATGATGGAGTCAGACAATGATACTCCTGTGAAAGGTATTTTTACAACACATGTGCACCTCAAGAGTTATGGCGATATTGTTTTTTTTTTTTTTTTTTTTTTTGGGGGGGGGGGGGGGGGGGTTTGGTTTTTAGGTGGACAAAAATATTTAGTGTAGGTTCAACTTTAAAAATGAGAATCAGACAAGAGATTTACCAGCTTTTATTTCCAGTTATTTACATCTGGCTCAGACAATCAACTTAGATGATAATGTTTGTTTAAACTAAAGATCCACCAATATGTTTTTTTGTTGTTGTTTTTTCTCAGGGCCGACATCAATTATTATGCAGTGAACTATTACGTGTTATTTACTTTATTCAATGTTAATTCTTTCTGTTCAATATGTTTGCTTGCATGAAAAATGGGTGGGTTTAAACAAACTTTGATCTTTTAAATTGTTCATCAGGTATAGATGTAAAAACCTGAAATCCTGATAGGAAAATCTGCGGTCTGATATTTATCTTTGAAGTCAAACCCAAAGGAAATCAAACCTCTTTAGGTGACTCAAAAAGAAGAACTAGGCCTAACTGTCCAAATTTTTTGCAGGGGACTGTAAATCTGTTTAATGATTTCATTGTTCCTCCAGCATTTGTATAACACCATACAGCACAGGTGTCAAACTCCAGTCCTCGAGGGCCCAGTATCCTGCTTGTTTTTGAGATATTCTTGCCCTACCTGCTGCTGATTACCTGGATCAGGTGTGCTTTGCCAATAAGAAGCTACAAGGGCAGGCTCGTTGGAAAACAAACAGGATACTGGCCCTCGAGGACTGGAGTTTGACACCCCTGCCATATGGGGACGTTTGTCACTTTTGAGATATTTACATGCAGTACGATACCTCCTCTGAAGTGGCAAAAATAAATGGGGGTTACTTTTTATTTCACTTGCTGGCATGTTGTATTTTCACTTGTTGAGTTTCCTATTTGCTTGTCTGTCCCTCACACCCGTCTAACCACTGTGCTCTGGAAATCACTAACATCAGAAATATCACTTCACATTCTCTTTTCAAATCCTCACTTGAGACTCATTGGTTTATATTTGCTTTCAATCTACAAACATAACAGCAGTGTCACTGTTTTTCTGTATTTTACTGCTTGTAATGTTGTGCAGTGTACTTGAGTGCCCCTTCAATTAAAATGATTACAGACCTATTAATACCTTTGTGTGTTCTCAGGAGCTTCACAGAAGAGAAGCTGGTCAGCTGTGGAGACCCGTGCCGTAGAAAAAACATTAAAAAGCTTCATAGAGAGTGGGAAAGTCCCTGGAAAGGCGGATTGTGTTTCATGCATTGAAGCTTCACCAAAAGAACTGGAAAATAGGACATGGAAAGCGGTGAAGTATTATGTTAAAAACAAAATAACAGCACTGAAGCGCAACAGTGCTAAAAGACTATAAGTTTTGGGGTCAAATGCATACCTGCACATTTCGTGGGCTGTTTGTTTTGTTTGTTCCTTTTTTCATGTTAAAGCTTGTTTAGTTTACACACAGCTGGCCTGGTGTAAACAAAATTGATTGTTTTCTTTGCATTTGTGTACAGCAGAACTTTTTCATTTCATTTTGCATTGAAGGTCAGTTAAAAAAATGTTCATGGCTGTTTTTACATTGTTTAAATTTTGAATAAATTCAACACTTGGCCTTTTATTTTGAAATTAAACTCTGCCATTTGCTAATATTGAGGTGCCATGTGTATAAATAAAGAGTTTAAACACGACAATTGTTTGGTTTGAGAAGTTTAAGTGCGGTTGAGTTAACAGTTTCAGCACAGCTGCTGTACATGGTAGGAAATGTTAATTATTTCTGGTGAAAAACAAAGTTTCTCATTTAAAATACAGGAGGGTCCCCACGGGAATAGCAAAATTCAGGGGGTTTTTCTCCATGTGAGTGTTTTTAATATTTTAAGTGATTGTCCTCTTTACAAAAAATTTACATGAATTTAGCAATTAAAATTAATTTTCTAAACCACGTAGAAAAGGTGGATCCCACCAGCACCCTCTCAATCAGGTGGTCCCACCAGGTAGTAAAAACGGGTGTGTGTGTGTGTGTTAGTGATGGGATTTCCCGCTATCCTGGAGCACTTCTGTTGTCTTTTGTACGTGTTTTGAGTTTTTATGTGCTTCTGAGTTGTTACGTGCTTCTGAGTTTTTACGTGTTTACATGTGTTTTGGAGTTTTTACGTGTTTTTGAGTTTGTACGTGTTTTGGACTTTGTACATGCTTCAGAGTTCGTACGTGATTTGAAGTTTGTATGTGCTTTGTCTCTAGGGGCCACCGTAAATATACTTTTATTTATTCAACTTCTGTTGTCTTTTGTACGTGTTTTGAGTTTTTACGTGCTTCTGAATTTTTATGTGTTTTCATGTGTTTTGGAGTTTTTACGTGTTTTTACGTATTTTGGACTTTGTACATGCTTCAGAGTTCGTACGTGATTTGAAGTTTGTATGTGCTTTGTCTCTAGGGGCCACCGTAAATATACTTTTATTCATTCACTCTACATAAAATGTAATAAATAAATCATATAAAAAAAAAAAATCAACTATTCACATTTAAACTTTCAACTATTTAAATTTTCAGCGTTTTCCTTTTACAAATTTAAAGTGAAAACAACACAAAACACTGCAAACCACAACACAGTGCACTTACCTGCTGTGTGTGTGTGTGTACACTTACCTGCTGTGTGTGTGTTACCTGATTTTTATTGTGTGTACTTACCCAATTTTTTTCTTTTTACTTACCAGATTCCACCAGCCATGGAGGATGTTGCTAGGGAGAACATGGATGATTTGGCCACAGCATTTTTGAGTTCCTCCAGTGTTTCAGATTTCCTTACTGACCCAGAGATCCTCATTCCTCTGCAGGCTAGTACTGTTGACAATGCTGATGAGCAACTAGATGCTGAGTTCGATTTTGATGGCATCGTAATCGAACTGAAATGGCTGGAAAGGTTGAAGCTGTTGTTTTCAAAGTTCAACCTTTCTCTCTACCGAATCCAACAACTGCGCAATTCTTAGCATTTAATCAAGAAACATTTTGATCTAACCAAGTTTTCCATGCAAGGCCTGGAAGTGCTACACAAGGTTCGAGGCATCGACCTTATTGAGCTGGACGAAGGATTTAAATTGCATGTTGTTGCAATTCCCAGATCCCTTGTTAGGGTGGACAAAGCCTTTCAGTCCCCGGGATATTTTCTCACAGAAACCATTGAACTCATCAATGGTATGATGGTCAACTTTGTGGAGAGTCTTAGAACCCTCCCAGTGGGAGATCTTGATCGACCCTCTGTACAGAAGACAGTCCTGCAGAACAAAGGGTACATGAATGTCCTACCTCAGGATCAAGAGTTCGTGCTTTGCACTATTGACCAGTCCAAGGATTTGTTGCATGAACATCCGACATTGGATCTCCATTTTTTTGTTTACAAGTTTGGCCAAAAGTCACGTGAACCACTCATTTTATCCAAAATCACGGATCTCCAGAACATCGTTCGGTGTTCTCTGCATGTGGCGTGCAATTTGATTCCAGATGACACCAACACCCAATTTTTTTGGTCTAGAGCTGGTTTACAGTTGTTGGTTGGGCCAAGAGCAAAACTTTTCACCGCCATGTCCATGCATGAGTGTGCAAACTTTCAGACAGTGCTGGATCAACATGGGCTGGATGTTGCTCCAGCTTTGGCTAAAATTGCCAGACTGCCGTTTGTCACCTTTTGGCAGTTTTACGTGGCCAGTCCACACACCCACTATCAATCAACTTTCCGACACCCAGTAAGTGGGTTGATAGTGAATTGTGGGCTGAGCCACCCCAACTACCAGAAAGCTATTCACACGCGTGCGGAGGATTACTACGTCACATCTTATGAAGACCCTAGAGCGGCTCTTCCTCAACCTCCTCCGACCACAGGTACAACATGCCCAGGACCCACTACAGTTTGCATACAAGGCGGGTGTCGGAGTGGAGGATGCCATCCTGTACCTCCTACACAGAGCCCACTCACACCTGGATGGGGGAAAAGGCACGGTCAGGATCCTGTTTCTTGACTTTTCCAGTGCCTTTAATACCATCTGGCCCTGTATGCTTCAGGAAAAACTGAACAGGATGGAGGTGGACCCCTGCCTGTTGGCTTGGATCTCCGACTACCTCACCGACAGACCACAGTACGTCAGGCTGAAGGACATCACGTCTGACACTGTGGTCAGCAGCACAGGAGCACCACAGGGAACTGTGCTGTCCCCTCTTCTCTTCACCCTGTACACCTCTGACTTCTGCTACAACTCTGAATTATGCCACATTCAGAAGTTTGCAGACGACACAGCCATCATGGGGTGTATCTGGAATGATCAGGAAGAGGAGTACAGAAGTCTGGTGAGGAACTTTGTCGCATGGAGTCACACAAACCACCTGCAACTCAAACCTCAAAGACTAAGGAACTGGTTGTGGACTTCGGGAGGTCTAGAGCAGGTCCACTACCGGTTCAGATAGAGGGGGTGGAGGTGGTCAACAAGTACAAGTACCTCGGGCTGTGGGTGGACAATAAACTGGACTGGTCATGCAACACAGAGCACCTGTATAAAAAAGCCCAAAGCCGACTGTACTTCCTCAGGAGGCTGAGGTCTTTTAACATCTGCAGGAAGCTCCTGAGGATGTTTTACCAGTCGGTGGTTGCTGGAGTACTTTTCTATGCTGTGGTGTGCTGGGGGAGCAGCACAGCAAAGAAGGACTCATCCAGGCTGGAGAAACTAATCAGGAGGGCTAGCTCTGTGGTCGGCATGAAGCTGGACACTCTGGTGACAGTGGCAGAGAAAAGAACATTAAAGAAACTGATGGACATTATGGACAATGCCAGGCATCCTCTGCACACGGCCATTAACAACCAGAAGAGTCTGTTCAGTGACAGGTTGCTTCTCCCCAAGACAAGAACTAACAGACTTAAAAACTCCTTTGTCCCACACGCCATCAGACTGTTTAACTCCTCTCTGGAGGGTAGAGGGAGGGGAAACAGGAGGACAAAGGAGGGGGGAACAACTAAGCTGTAGTGCCTCTTCACCTCACTGTGCAATACCTTTTGTGCAATAAATAGTCAACAGTGCAATAGACCTCAATACTTGAAATGTGCAATTCACTTGTATTTTTATTTTTTATTCCTATTTATTCTATTTATCCCCTTGGTATATTTTATTTATATTGTCTCTGTGTGTGTGTGTGTGTGTGTGTATGTATATATATATATGTGTGTGTGTATATATATGTATGTATATATATATATATATATATATGTGTATATATATATATATATATATATGTATGTATATATATATATATATATATATATATATATATATATATATATATATATATATATATATATATATATATATATACATACATACACACTCTGTAACTTCTGTCGATGCTGTGCTTTTTTGGAAATCGAATTTCCCAGAGGAACCCACCCGAGGGATTAATAAAGTTCTATCTAATCTAATCTAATCTAATCCACATGCGGGACCTTGCCATCAAGTCCAAATGCAACTACCCCTTGCGCATTGAGATGGTCCAGGGGCTGGATGAAGAGGATTTAGGAGTACTGAAGGAACCCATTCCTGCTCACTCTTCCGGATTCCTAACATCCAAAGTTTATTGGAGAACGTCCCAATGCTCGTACCTTTCCAATGGAAGGAGGAAGAGTTAAGCCTCCAGTCTGTCCTTTCGCAGTGTCTAACCCACATGGTTGAGGAGCTCTGGCAGCTGGGCCAACAGCACGAGGGCAAAGGTGGGTTCCTGCCCACGTGGAGAGCCTTTCAGCTAGAAATAGCACTAGAAGAGGCATTCCATGGACACCCCTTGTCTAACGTTGACATTGTGTATTCCTCTGCTCTGGGCACAAGTTCTCGGCATGAATTCAGTGCCACACATGTCCGGGGCTTCATGGCGCTTGGTCCTGCAACTGGGCCAGCAATTGAGGACACACCTCCCCCTTTGTTACACTGGACCAAGGATCCCCTACAGGTTCTTCGAGTTCACAGGGTGTTTTCCCTCACATGTAACATGGGGTGTGAGCCTGCCGTAATTGGTCCCTCACTTCTCCTCCTTCTGCTGCAAGACGTTTTTCGGCGAAATGAAGAGATCCCCGTCGCTGCGCTCCAGGGAGCCAAGTGCCCTGAGAATTTGAAGGGACACGTCAACCTCTCCGCATTGGTTGAGAACCTCGCCATAAGGGACTCTTTTCCAACACCTTTCACCTTCTCCAGGGCCAGGGTGCTCATTGAAGATTGTGGCAAAGATGTTCAAGAATGCCTGAAGGCTGGCTTCGTTGAAATGAAGATCAGGTGGTTCCCCGACTTGAAATTTCGTGATCTCCGGGGAACCCGTAAGGCAACTTGGAACTTCGTTGACTTTGTTGAAGTCCACAACGATGACCAACAGCCTTCGGTGGAGGCACGGTCATCAGCCATGGTTGGAGATATTTCAATGGAGATGGAGCGACGTTCGCTTTGCTATGCCCGGAATCTTGACAGATACAAGGAACATGGCATGCCATGGTTGGTCGATGTACTGAAAAGGCTTCCAAAACAGACCGATCCTGAAACTCAGAAGAAAATTCTCATTCTGGTGAGTTCAGTTGGCCTCCTGATGAACCGGGATTTCATATCTTTTGAGAAATTCAAGGATCTGCTACTCGAGCTAAAGGTCAGTCAAGCGGACCTTCAGAAATGTAAGATTCTGTCTACATCTCCATGTCAGCATACGTTTGGATTCACCCTGTACAAACTGTACTACGACATCCCATATCGTATGGTGATCCATCCAGTGCATCCAAAGAAGAAGCCTCCAACACTGCAACTGGAGCTTGATCACGTGGAACTTCCCGTCCTGCTGGAGGATGAAGAGCCTCAGGTTGTGAGCACAAGCGCAGTGTTCATCCCTGCCAATGTCAGCAGGCGTTGGTCAGAAATAGAGATAGGCTTTGTGAACACGGACCCTTCAGTCAGGGTAAAGAATGCATATGCACAGTATGTGCGGGATTGCAAGGCTGCAGGCTTGTCAGCCCGGTCTTACCAGGCATTTGTCAAGAAAAGACTGCACTTGGTGTCAAAGTTGGACAAATAAAGAATCGGTGTTACAGAATTCACCAATCCAGTGCTTTTTCAAGTTATGATGTGATGAAAAACTTATTGTCTTTTTTTTTTTTAACTAAGTTTTGATTTTTTCCATGTTACACGAGTGTGATACCATGTTACGGTTGTAAACATGTTTCCAAAATTGTTCATTTTACCTTGTTTGCTTTGAAAACTTAATTCTTGTAATCAAACAATAAATGTTAGCTTTGTAAACATCTGATAATTCTGTTTTTGACATCATGTTCTGTTAAAAAAAATCATTGTTGAGATGAAAATAATATGTTATTTTTGTAAACATTTGTGAGTTAAAACGAAAAAAAAAAGTTAAATGTTCCAAAATCCCTCCCCCCCCCCCCCCCCAAAAAAAAAAAAAAAAAAAAAAAACTACCCTCACATGGACTCTGCCTTGACGTGGCGTGAGGGCTTATGTGTTCCTAGGGAACACAACCAAAGAGTCCAAAAGGGTTAGGGAAAACAAGGTGTTAGGGGAAATCAAATTTGGGAGCATGGACCCCGAAGGTCAGGGTTAGGGGTTAAAAAGCCAGGAGAGGATGGGACAAAAGTGGATTAACTGAAAAAGTAAGAGGTGTAGAGGGACAGCAGAACCAGGCCTTTGGAGCACTGCGTCATCTCCTGGTCCACACATGCCTTCAGGAGGCACTGTACAAGGGGAGAGTAACGAGTCGTCTGTTGCCACAAACAGTACAATCGCCTTCTGCCTCTGTCATTCTCTTTCGTTTGTTTGAGCGTTTGTTTTTTAAATACACAGCAAGTGTCACTCTCTCTCTCTCTCTGTCACACACGACAAAACATGTTTCTCAGATCTGGTAGAACAGTAGCTGATATAATGAACAGAATAAACAATAATTGAAAGATATAATAATTCTGTCACACACTACAGCGGTTGTCAACTTATTTCTGCACAAACTCACCTCACCTGGGAGACATGAAAAATATTATGCATCTTCACCTTAATAGGCAGAACCAGCTGAACGGTAACAGGATTTAACTTTGCTTCCGCTGGGAAAGGACCAATAAATAGAGAATATAAACCCTTCATGCTCCTTTCAAGCTCCCCTACCCTGATACTATGTACATTTAAGATAAAGCGTTTTTTGTTTTCAGTATATGTAAAAGTATGGCTTTGTTATTCTATGTAATAATTTCTGAAAAACCTTTAGTTATTTATTTTATAAAGTGCATTTGCTATGATTTCAAGTAACACGCTAACAGCTTCACTGCTCACCTTTTGCTCTTATAATCCAGCCAACCTTTATGTGCTTGAGTAAGAAAACGGTATCTCACTGTACAGTAACTGATCAGCCAGTATGGTTTTAGGAAATTTTGAATTAGGCAGAATGACATTTTCATTATTGTTTTTATTTTTTATTTATTTATTTATGTATTTATCTTTGCTTTACCACCCTTCTGAAATCTCAGCTGAAAACCATATTCTCCATGGTAATCTGTTGTTACTGGGACGGTGGAGGCTTGGGATGTAATGCCATCTTTGTGCAAACTGTCATTTGGTATCTCTCCCTTAATTGCTGGTCATTGATGAGCAACATATCGATGCAGCTATCTGTCCTATGTACAATTATATAAACATACAGACACACAGACACCTTTTAAGCCCTTGTCCTCTGATCAGGTGTCCATGTAGCATTTACCTGGACCACTGTCGCCAAACCATCTGTTTCATAATACATGTAATGTTTAATCTGCACTGGTCACTCCACTTTATTGTCATTGATATTTATATTTAAAAGTGCAATACTGTAATTTTCTGCTGCTCATTCCTGTGCAATATCCCATCTGCCCTCCCGTCATATTTCTTTTCAAGATTTTCTTATTTAATCACTAGTGTACATATATTTATATTTATAGATACATATATATTTAGTCATCTTTTCTCTTTTACCATGTCTCTCTAATATTTTGCTCCTTACTATTTTCTTATTATTTTATTTTATTATATTTTCTCCTACTGTATCAATAAAACACGAAACGGTGAACGTAAATAATACAATTTGAAGCAGAGTGAAATTTGGAAACATGACACTTTATTTCAATACGTAAATTAAAACAAAACAAAACAAATGTAAAAACAGCTGTGTTTTCTAAGAATAAAACCACTGCATAAAAAAGCCCATGCAAAGAGAAGAGGAAAAGAACAGATAAAATCTAAGTCAGCTGTCCAGCCACTCCAAGTCTTCCCCTTCACCACCATAAGATTTCCGAGTTACTCCATAGTCCCATAACACCTCCTCACCAACTGCGATGTCCTTCAGGGCAATGAAAAGTATTGTCTCCTGGACTTCCGGTGTGGCGGTAGAGCAGTATGGTCGCATAAGTACAGAGCTCCCGTAAGCCAAGTAGATAAACTCCGCTAAAACACGAATTGAAGCGTGAGACAGAACAACTTTGGAAGATGAGCGGAGGGACAACAAAAGCAAAGAATAAAAAAACTACGGACACCCAAGGTAAAGACATAAAACATCCGAACAACGAGGACAAGCTAGCACCTGAAGCTAATATGGCCGCGCTTCAAAACGGACTGGATTGTATTAGCAAACAAATTCAATCACTCCAAAATGAATTGAAATCAGACTTCACGACGTTCAAAGAAGAAATTACTGGCCAAATGAGACACGAACTGTCTAAATTCAAAGAAAATATCGACCAGAAGTTTAAGAGCATGACTACAGAACTTAAAGAACAAGAAGGGAAATTAGAAGCTGCGCTGACGCGCACGGAAGAAATGGAGACGTGGAGCCACGAGGCCAATCAAACCCTAGGGTTAGGTTAGGGGAAATTGAAACTCCTCCCTGCACGAGGAGGGCAGGAGTTGGTGCACGCTCCGCACCATGACCCTTCCCGAGACCCGTTACGTTGTCGCCACCCCATCTACCGTATCCGGCAGTCCCCAGGTCCGAATTGAGGTAAGTACCGTCCTTTTCTTTTTTAGGTTCAGGTAAGTACCAAATTATATTTAATTTTTCCGAATTTGTGTTTTATTTGTCCTGTTCTTTAGGTTTTTTAACTGTTTTTTAATAAAATTTGTCTGTGCTCAATGAATTTAGTCTCTGTGTCGTTTTTGTTTCCAATTTTTAGGCTTTTAAACTGTTTTTATCCATAAACTATCCAATTTTTAGGTTGTAGATTTATGATAGTCAATTTTTTAGGTTTTGAATCTTTTAGGCCAGTAAATCAATATGTAAATGAAAAAACATCAAAAGAAATCCCCCCCAAAAATAACAAACTAAAACAACAAACAAAACCACTTTTTAGTGCTGACGCATGGCTGTAGCTACGTTTCGGCTGGATTGTGCCTTCTTCAGGCTGTGCACATGCGTCGCTGGCCAAATCAAAATGAAGAGACTCTTCTCTGCCCCTCCTTTTATGTGCTGTGGCTCCTCCCTCCAGCAGCCGCTGAAAGTACCGGATGTACGTCACTTTGCTTTTTTTCTTTTTTTGTGTTTTTCCCTTTTTCTTTTTCTGGTTTTTCCTTTTTCTTTTTTCTTGCTGCTTACTTTTACTTAATCCTTTGCTTCCCTTCTTTCCTTCTCTCCTTTCCTACCTTTTCTTTGCCTTCTTCCTTTTGTCTCCTAATCCCTGCATCCCTTCCTTTTGCCTTAAAGTCCCTCCTTACTCTTCTCCCCTCCATTGACTTTCCTTTGACAGTCCCTGTTTTCTGGCCTCTATTTGTCTTTACTTTGGCTTTATTTCTTTGTCTTTGTGGCCCATCTATAATTTTCCCTCTCTTGGGGTATCATCATCCGCAACTGGGGATGGAATTGGGGTACCTGTACAAAGGGGTCAGCATTGGGGTTGGGGTTAAGGTCAGGGCTTAGGCTGGGGATGGGACTAGAGATAGGGCATCAGTCATGTGGGTTAGGACATTGGTTATGGCTCCGTCCCCCCTGGGGGGGACCGAAGAATGCACGGTCCTTCCCTCCTGGGCCCCTCCCTCCCCGGTTCCATAAAAACCAGTCCTGGTCTCGAGATTGGGGTCGATAAGTGTCGGGCCGCATACGGGAGCGACCCCTCCTCCCATAGCGGACCTGCTGCCACCCTTCATCAGCCATGATGGAGGGCCAAGCAAAGTTTTTTCAATATTTTTTTGTTGTTTTTTGTGTTTTTTTAATGTTTTTTAAGTTTTTTATTTTTTAGAAAAACCAAAAAAGAGAGAATGAAACTCTTCAAAATTAAAAATGCCCTGGAAAGGGTTCAAGAAACTAAAAATGCCCTGAAAAGGGCTCAAAAAAAACTAATCGTGTGCCACTGTGGCGACGTTTCGACCAAATGTGGTCTTCTTCAGGCCTGGGCACACTCAAAACTAACTGAAATACGTCTGCTGCAAAAAAAGCGACTGTCTTCGTCGAAGGGCAGCGAAAGAATGAGCCTGGCCTGCAGGCTCATCCCTTAAATAAGCTCTGGCTCCAAAAGAAAAAGAAAAAGAAAAAGAAAAAGAAAACCCCACAGTACAAATGATTTTAAACGTTTTTAAACCTTACCCACAGGATTTTAATGAATTAAACCTACACCATATGAACTGATATGAACTAAATGGTGCGCATATATATAAAATAAAATTACTATTTACACACAAGTTTTTAAACTCAATATTTACACATTCATGACAAGTATTTATTTATTTATTTATTTATTGTGTTACATATTTTTTTACATATGTTTTTACCAAGTATTTAACAAAATAGTGGGGATGGGGGAAAGGGGGAGGGGGATGGGACTAGGGTTAGGAATAGGAGTAGGAGTAGGGAAGGGAATTAGGGTTAGGATATAGGACAGGGGTTGGGACGATAGGTTAGGGTTAGGGCTAGGAGTGGGAGGTGGTTAGGGTTAGGGTTAGGGGTTAGGGTTAGGGGTTAGGGTTAGGGGAAGGGGACTGAGCCTGCCACCTCTGTGAGGCAGGAAACGCACGGGCCATCCCTCCCGAAGGAAACCCACCCTGCTGGTTGTCACGATTACGGGAAAGCCTCCGCCTTTTCCCGTATCGGACGGTGGTCCAACCTGCTGAGGCCATCCGGTCCTCAGTCTTTGGCAAAGTGTTGTGTTTGTGTTGTTGTGTTTTCTATTTTGTGTATTATTGTAGTCCTTGTAATGTGGGTTCGCCTTTGTTATCTAAATAATTATAACTCTTATTTGAGCTTTTATGTGGCGAGATACAAATGTCAAAATAAAAAGAAAAAAAGAAAAAAAAGAAAAATTAAAACAAAAGTTTTATTTAATTAATTACAAAAAACAGTGTGCCGTACGCGCAACGTTTCGACCCTGTAAGGGTCTTCCTCAGGCGCTTGGCACACAAAAAGCTACAGAAATGAGGCTGCAATGCACAAGGCTGTGGCTATTGATGTTCACTCCTCAGAGTCCAGAGTCGAAATGAGCTCCAAGCTGACTCCACCTCCCTTTATACCCTCCCCTCTGTGTGTGTTTTTTTAGTTTTTTAAAACCAAATCTTTCCAATTGTGTTGTATTGAAGCCCATATTATCCTGTGTATATAAACCATTTTTAAGATTCGAGTGTATATATGAATTTGAATATTATGGAATCCCTTGTTTTAAATATTTAATGCTTTTAACCGTATTTGTTTTGTGTAAATGTTATTTGTTCAAATAAACTGATTAGGGGTTAGGGTTAGGGTTAGGGGGTTAGGGTTAGGGTTAGGGGGTTAGGGTTAGGGGTTAGGGGGTTAGGGGTTAGGGTTAGGGTTAGGGGGGTTAGGGTTAGGGGTTAGGGTTAGGGTTAGGGAATGAAGACTGACTCCTCCCCCCTCTTTCGAAGGCAGGAGGACGTGCACGGTCCATCCCCCAGGTGACCCGTTGCTGCTGGAAGTTGGACCGCCCAGGACGCCCCTGGCGCCTCCTGCGACGGACCACCGTCCACCCATCCTCATCATCAAAAAAAGCCATCGAGCCCGATGGGCTTTTTAATGTCTTGTTGTTTTTGGCAATTTATGAAATGTGTTGATTTTTATTATAGTGGTATCGCCTTTGTTATATAGTAATAATGTCGCCTTTGGTATCTAAGTAATCAAAAAGTAAGAATGGTAATGAAGGAAATAAGATAAAATGAAATAAAAATTTTTTTTAGTTCTTTTGTTACGTATTAGTTTTGTATTTATGAATTAAAAATAAAGTGAATCAAATTAAATTAAATAAAAGCAAATTGCAATATGTGCCGCCGCGACGTTTCGGCCCTGAAAAGGGCCTTCTTCAGGCTATGGCACAAAAAACAAGCAAAACAAACTTCTGTGTGTTTGTCTAGTCTCTGT
Organism: Mchenga conophoros; assembly: GCF_057382185.1. Classification (NCBI taxonomy): domain Eukaryota; kingdom Metazoa; phylum Chordata; class Actinopteri; order Cichliformes; family Cichlidae; genus Mchenga; species Mchenga conophoros. Next base: position 41,380,937 of record NC_140542.1, read on the forward strand.
GATGTTGCTCCTTCTGTGTCTCAAGGCGAAATGCCCTTTCTGTGTGTAGCAGCTCCTTTTATACCCTCTGCTCCAGTTAGATTTTTCATTCGTCTTTTTTATCCCAATTGCCGTTTTATTTAAATAGCCCTTTCCCATTAGTTTTTAAAAATGCTTACTCCATGAATTATGATAATTCCCAGCATGTACTTAATTAATGTAGGCCCAAATCATTTTTAAACCCAATATTAAAAGTCCAATTTAACATGAAATGTCTAATAATAATTTTTAATCCCAAAATTTGTGTCAAATGTTATTACCTATGAATTTTTTACTTGTAAATTTTTAGACCCCCAAATTCTGCATGCCCCTTGCACGTGAACTACAAATATGAAATTTTAAATCCAATAATAACCCAAATTATTCAAAATATCAAAATTAAATTATGAAGGGTTGCAATTCCCCCATTAATTTGTATGATTACAATGACCCATTGTAAACATTGAACCCCTTCCTCTTCCCATCTTCCCAATAAGGGTTAGTATGGGGGGCGGGGAGTGAAATGGGGTATGGGGGATATGGTTAGGGTTCGGGCTGGGTGTGGGGGGTGTGGTTAGGGTTAGGGCCAGATATAAGGGTGGGGTTAAGGTTAGGGCCAGTTGTCAGGGTTGGGCTGTCATAGAAAGATATGGGTAGGGCTCAGATTGGGGAAGGGGTTCCAATCAAGGTGGAATGGTTAAGGTTAGGGCCTGAGTTCAGGTCAGGGGTCGGTAAGACAGAAAGTCTCGCCCGATCACACCAAACCCGGTCATACCAATCCACTAACCATCGTCTCCCCATCAACGTTATCCTACCAATATCCAAATTACCGGAATCTAATGTTTAACCCATCTGGTTCTTTAGTATCCAACCGATAAATCCATCTTCTTTCAACCTTCTTTCTCTCCCAATCCGTCCATAGGGCATTCCTTTCCAAACCAGCAACTCTCAGAGACTTATAGCTATGACTAATAAAGTGTTCTACCAGTGGAGTATGCCTTTCTCTACGATTTTTAATATTATAACGATGTTGTGTCATCCTCAACGAAATCGAATTCTTAGTCTCTCCTACATATTGTATGCCACATTTCACACAAAAGATCAAATATACACAATTTGTGGATTGTGGCGTGAATCTCTGCCGTACAGGAAAAATTGTCTTCTTGACCCTGTTTTTGACAAAGGTCAAGGAACAGAAAGTGCCGAACAACACTGTTGGCTTCAAAAATTGCTGACTCGTCAGCCTTGCTCTGACCAAGTAGTCTTTTAAGTTTTTATTCCTCCTGTACGCTGAAATTACTGTCCTATTTGGCAAAACTCCTGTGTTTATCATTAGAGAATCAAAATTTTCCTTCAACTTTTTATGCATTTGAACATTAAATAACGAATATGTGGTTATAAGTGGGATCCGATCCCCTTCCAGTGCCTCTTTCCGGTCCAAAAAGGATCTCAAGCACTGTCTTAAAAATTGACGAGAGTATCCTCTCTTTCTCAAAGCGACAAACAATTCCTTGACTGCTTCCTGGAAGTCTTCCTGTCTCGTGCAAAGGGTTAGGGTTAGGGTTAGGGGAAGGGGACTGAGCCTGCCACCTCTGTGAGGCAGGAAACGCACGGGCCATCCCTCCCGAAGGAAACCCACCCCGCTGGGTGTCCCGATTACGGGAAAGCCTCCGCCTTTTCCCATATCGGACAACGGTCCAATCACCTGAGGCCATCCGGTCCTCAGTTTTAAGTCACTGTGTGTGCTTGTCCTTTCGTGTTGTGTTTTATACTGTTGTTGTTTCTGTGTTTTGGGTTCGCCTTTGGTATCTAAATAATTATAACTCCAATGTGAGTTTTTATGAGGCGAGAAAGCAATATATAAATTGAAACAGAAAAAAATCAATTTTAAAAAAATGAAAAAAATTGAAAGAAAATTTAACTAATTAGATCAAAAAACTGGTGTGCCGTACGCGCAACGTTTCGACCCTGTAGGGGTCTTCCTCAGGCGCTTGGCACACAAAAAGCTACAGAAATGAGGCTGTAATGCACAAGGCTGTGGCTATAGATGTTCACTCCTCAGAGTCCAGAGTCGAAATGAGCTCCAAGCTGACTCCACCTCCCTTTATACCCTCCCCTCTGTGTGTGTTTTTTTAGTTTTTTAACCAAATCTTTCCAGTTGTGTTGTATTGAAGCCCATATTATCCTGTGTATATAAACCATTTTTAAGATTCGAGTGTATATATGAATTTGAATATTATGGAATCCCTTGTTTTAAATATTTAATGCTTTTAACCGTATTTGTTTTGTGTAAATGTTATTTGTTTAAATAAACTGGTTTTTAAATTTTGCCCTATTATATGCCTTTTTAGATATAAATATGTTAATGTTCTACACCATGAAATCGTATTGTAAAAATTGCTGTTGTTTTTAATTCGCTGTTTTTAACATTTTACGTGATTCCACGGTTTTTAATGTAGAAATCATGGTTAGGGTTAGAATTAAGATAGGGGAGGGGATACAGGGTATGGTTAGGGTTAGGGGGTTAGATGGGGGTCGGGTTAAGGTTAGGATTAGGATGGGGATAGGGGTATGGTTATGGTTAGGGATCGGATGGGGATAGGGTTATAATAATCACTCCAATTACTGTGGTTAGGGTTAGGATTACACCCCCGGTTGGGGTTCCAACCTTAATGGGAATATGCCCGGGGTTTGGGTCTGAATGAGAAAATGGGGTGTCCTTCCCCCAGGACTTAGGGTCCAATGTCGGATTACCCCCTTTCATTCAGCCCTGACGCTTCCCTTGTCCCCAGATTGAAAATCCATCTCCTTTCACATTTTCGTCTCTCATTGTCTGTCCATACCACATTCCTTTGTAACCCCGCAACTCTGAGATTCCGCCAGCCATGTAAAATAAAATGCTTCACTAATAAAGTATGAATTTCCTTTTTATTGTAAATATTGTAACGATGTTGATACATTCTGACCGATATGGAATTCTTAGTCTCGCCAATGTACTGTGCTCCACATTTGACACAAAATATCATATAAATACAGTTATTTGAACGGGGATTGAATCGTTGCCTGATTCTAAAGATATTTTTGTTTATTCTATTTTTAACATATGGCAATGTGCAAAAATTGCTAATTAACTTGTTTTTATCCACCCTTTGTTGTATGGGTTTCAATCTGGCATGAACTAGCAGGTCCTTCAAATTTTTATTTCTTCTGTATGCGGATATGATTTTGTGATTATCCAATATTTTTTGTCCCCCAATTATATCCTGAAAATTCGTTTTTAGTCTATTGTTCATAATTGTACTCATTTTGGAAAATGTTGTTACCAATGGAATAATTTTCGTAGGATCCGGTTCCTTTTGGACCTGAAATGTTTTCAAACAGTCCCTCAAAAAGGATCTTGCGTATCCCCTTCTCCGAAGTACTGTAAATAGTACTCGAACTGCCTCCAAAAAATCATCCTCCCGTGAGCATATCCTCCTGAACCTAATTAGTTGCGACTTAATTAGTCCTTTATATGTATGAGCCGGATGAAAACTTGATTTGAATAGAAGTGCGTGTGTATCTGTTTCCTTGAAGAAGACTTTTATATCTAATTTATGAGTTGTGTCAAATGTTGGTCCTTTGTAAACTGTAGTATCTAAAAAGTTGACATATTCCGAATGCAATGTGTATTGTAATTTAATTGAAGGGTCATGTGAATTCAGGATGTCAAACCATCTCTGAAAACCTTCCCTCGAACCTGTCCAAATTCCCCAAATATCGTCCAGGTAACGCCAATAATGTAAAGGCCTCTCGGGGCAGTGGGCAAAAGCCTCCTCCTCCCAGACGGCCATAAAAATATTAGCGTAAGCTGGCGAAAATTTCTTTCCCATCGCTGTCCCTTTAATTTGCAGGTAGAATTTCTCATTAAATTCAAAATCATTTCTCATCAAATTAATCATCAGTAAATGCAAAATTTCTTTATCCGGTCTAGTAACATCGGGGTATTTTTTAAATATCTTTTTAACTGCCGCTATTCCAGCCCCTGTATCAATGTTTGTGTACAAACTTTCCACGTCAATAGAAAAAAATATTGAATCCTTTGGAACCGATAATCCTTTCACTATGTCCACAAAATGATATGTATCCTTAATATACGAAGCGTGTCTCAAAGAGAGGGGATTCAAATAAAAGTCAATAAATTCCGCCGTCCTGTACGTTTCGCTCCCGCAATCCGATACGATCGGCCTTCCTGCTGGGGTTGCAAATGGGACCGGCCAAGTGTTGGGATCTTTATGAATTTTTGGCAATAAATAGAACCTCCTTGGTCTCGGCTCCTCCTGTCCCTTTAAATATTGCCTTTGTTTACTATTTATGAATTTGTGTTCCCAGAGTTTGTCCAAAATTTTATGAACTATTGGAATTGTTTTTAAATATATGGGTTCGTCCAATTTTTTATAATAGATAGAATTGTTCAATTGTCTTTCCCCCTCTTGTATGTATTGATCTCTCCCCATGATTACTATTGTACTTCCTTTATCTGCCGGTTTAATTACTATATTCTTGTCGTTTATTAATTCCCTTAAAGCCTTGACTTCGTTTTGTTTCAAATTTCTCCTTTCCCTGTAACACTTGAAATATTTATTAAAATCCTCCCTGTCTTTTTTTATCAACTGGTTGACCCGGGGATGAATTTTATCCGGATGCGGAACCCAGGAAGATTTCCCTATGAACGGCTTAGGTCTCCGTTCTATGAAACTGTCAAAGTAGGACATCAACTTGATTTTGCGATGGTACTCCTGCATATCCAATTGTAACTGTGCTTTTTGTTTCTTGTGGACATCTAATGTCGGAATAAATGTCAATCCCTTATTCAAAAGGTTCTCCTGTGCTCTTGTGATGTTGAAGTTCTTTGTCAACACTATGACATTTTTACCTGCTACAGGATCCGAACCTACATTTTGCTCCCCGCTCCGACTCGACGGGATTTCAAGTTTAAAATGTTGCTCCAATGCTCCAGCATTGCTCGACCGGTCTCACGGGTCCAATGTACCAGATCACCCTCTGTACCAAATTTCCTGTACGGAAGTGGAGGCAGGAATGGCATGTTCTTGCGAATATGGGTATTAATGATGTCTAACACCCCACGTTCTTCCCCCGGTAGTCCCGCTGAGAAGTTTATAACTGGCACCCAGATTTCTGCATACGGAAATTGCAGTTTTGCTGCCCGTACTGCTGCCTGGAGTTGCTTTATGGCCGTTTCCCTAGCCTTCTGTTGCTTGGAGTTGATTCCTGCCGACAAGACCACTTTCTCAACGGTCACATGTTTAGTTGCCTTTGCAATAATGGCCTGAATGTGTCTAAAATTGGCCCCTGGGTAACTCTCAATTTGCAAATCTGGGATCGAGTGTGGTGGTATTCTCGACAAATTTGAGTCTCCAATAATGAGCCATTTGCAACTAACACTCAGACCCCAGTCAACCATTTTCCGTTCCGTGACAATGTGTCTCCTGACCTTGAATCTTTGTTGTTGTTGTCTCACCACAGGAGTGCCACCTTGTGGGGAAGCCTCCTGGGCTACGGAAGTTTCAACCAGCGGTGATTGGCCAGAGGCTGCCTGGTCCTCATCACTGTGGAATCCAACACTTGGGACTCCTACTTCTTCGGTTGATCCGTTCTGTGTAGCAGGATTCATCCGATTTCTTTCGGAGCCTTCCTGCTGTCTGTCCTCTGCAGATTCCCCCGCCAAATCCGCTAAAATAGCTAGGATTCTATCATCATCAAGGGGTCCAGTAGAAGACGAGGAGGAAGAAAAGGCAGGGGAACACCTAGGCCTTCTACTCAACCTTCCCCGCACCGTTCTGCGACCTTTAGGAGGTTCAGCTCTAGGTTGGTCACTCGTTCCCTCCCCAGGATCTGGTGACCAGGGCATCATCCCCTGCATCACTCCCGCTTGTGGGGTCATCCCCGTTCCTTGTGGGGTCATCCCCGTACCTCCCTCCTCAGGGCTGTCCCCTGTCATGGTGGCCACTGTGTGGGACTCCGGTCCCGACTGCACCGTCCTGTGTTCCAACCCCACCCTCTGCTGTTGTTGAGGGGCTGCGGTGGTGACCGCTTGGGTGCCACCCATTTGTGCATCCCCTGTTTGAGTGCAGCCATCCGTTCGTGCTCGTGTCATTGGACGATCTGACGAGGTGCGGACCATTTGAGGCTGGTCCTGAGTAACCCCTCTGTCATCCCCACATGACGCAATCATTGCCTCCGCATGCTCAATAGACTCATTTTTCATGCGGGGCAAGTTCCTGTGGGCCCACCGAGTGGCAACATTGAAGGCCTCCTTCCAATCCGGGACAAGATCGTTGGCCAACTCCGCCAACATTTTCTCCAACCCTGCCCGGTAATGATCCTCCAATATAATTAGGGTGTTATGCCCCCAGTTCATGGCATTTCCCAAGATCATATCCGTAGTGTGTGTTGTGGGAGCCGCTGGTTTGATCATGTTTCCCAAATGCTCCACCATCCGTGAAATGGTCCTAGGTTCGTCCTTACCTGGAGCTGGGGCGACATTTTGCAAATGGTGCACCATTTTAATAATCCCGTAAAGCTTACGCACTAACCCACCAAATGCCGGGTCTGCCGGACGACGCTGATCCTGGTTCACGCCCTGAACCTGCCGTCTAGGGATGAACCGGACAGTTTGGAAGGTGTTGCTGCGAGCAACAGCCGCATAAGAGCGGGATTGCGGACCACGGTAGCGGGTGGGTCCTCCGGAGCGAGGCACTGGCAAGTTAGGGGAAGGGGACTGAGCCTGCCACCTCTGTGAGGCAGGAAACGCACGGGCCATCCCTCCCGAAGGAAACCCACCCCGCTGGGTGTCCCGATTACGGGAAAGCCTCCGCCTTTTCCCATATCGGACAACGGTCCAATCACCTGAGGCCATCCGGTCCTCAGTTTTAAGTCACTGTGTGTGCTTGTCCTTTCGTGTTGTGTTTTATACTGTTGTTGTTTCTGTGTTTTGGGTTCGCCTTTGGTATCTAAATAATTATAACTCCAATGTGAGTTTTTATGAGGCGAGAAAGCAATATATAAATTGAAACAGAAAAAAATCAATTTTAAAAAAATGAAAAAAATTGAAAGAAAATTTAACTAATTAGATCAAAAAACTGGTGTGCCGTACGCGCAACGTTTCGACCCTGTAGGGGTCTTCCTCAGGCGCTTGGCACACAAAAAGCTACAGAAATGAGGCTGTAATGCACAAGGCTGTGGCTATAGATGTTCACTCCTCAGAGTCCAGAGTCGAAATGAGCTCCAAGCTGACTCCACCTCCCTTTATACCCTCCCCTCTGTGTGTGTTTTTTTAGTTTTTTAACCAAATCTTTCCAGTTGTGTTGTATTGAAGCCCATATTATCCTGTGTATATAAACCATTTTTAAGATTCGAGTGTATATATGAATTTGAATATTATGGAATCCCTTGTTTTAAATATTTAATGCTTTTAACCGTATTTGTTTTGTGTAAATGTTATTTGTTTAAATAAACTGGTTTTTAAATTTTGCCCTATTATATGCCTTTTTAGATATAAATATGTTAATGTTCTACACCATGAAATCGTATTGTAAAAATTGCTGTTGTTTTTAATTCGCTGTTTTTAACATTTTACGTGATTCCACGGTTTTTAATGTAGAAATCATGGT